>NC_033623.1:13411072-13503897 GCF_001540865.1 Ananas comosus | reverse complement strand
ATATATATATACATATATATATATATATATATATATATATATAGAGAGAGAGAGAGAGAGAGAGAGAGAGAGAGAGAGAGAGAGAGAGTCCGGCTATGGTGCTTGTAAAAGCATCAAACACTTGGCCTTTGTTTGGTTGGGGGTTTAGGGGTGGAATAACCCCTTAACCCCCATATTATCCCCAAACACTCTAAAAATGGGTGAGGTTAGCTAACCCCACCTCAAATAGGCTATTCCGGGTTAGCTAACCCCACTTAACCCCACCAAACCTCAACCAAACATTATTTTCTATTCATAATAACCCACTATCTTTCTTATCCCACCTATTCTAACCAAACACTATTTTTCACTATCCTCGACTAACTCCAACCCCCAACCAAACACAAAAATACTCTAACCCCACCTTAATCCTGAACTTAACCATATCCCTGGAATAACTAGTTTTTTCTTAACCCCGAACCAAACGGTAGCTTGGTGTTTGTAAATTTTGTACTGTTAGATCTACTCCTTTGATCATTTTTAACCGTTAGATTATATTATTCAACCAACCACCCACTCAACCCTAGGAGGCACATTATCCTAATCGCACATTCCTTAATCCAATGGCCACAAATCTATAAGCACCAATAACTTGGTACTTTTAAAAGCATATGAGCCCAATTCTATATATATATATATATATAGATGTGTGAGTGTGTGTGTGTGTGTGTGTGTAGAGCTACTATGCTATCGGAAGTATAGAGAATCTCATGCTTCCAACTTTTTGACCATTAGATCAAAAATTATACTGTTGGGATGATTGCGGTCCCCCAGGGTTGAGTAGTACCCCTAGGGTTGAGTAGTCCCCACAAGATAATAGTATTAATCCAAATATTAGAAATGATTAAAGGGGTTGATCTAAGGACCAAAAAATCGGAAGCACCAGATCCTCTATGCTTCCGATAGCATAGTAGCTCTACTATATATATATATAGTTCGACTACGATGCTATAAAGCACCAAATACTTGGTGCTACCAAGTTTTCCACCATTAGATCCTAAGACCATTTCCACCCATTATATCATATTATTTCACCAACCACCCACCAAATCTTAGAGGACCACAACCATCCTAACCGCGCATCTCTTCATCCAAGAACCGAAAATGTAATAGCACCAATATGCCCGAGTATCCAAGTTCGAATTTTAGTTGATTCACAATTCTATCTAAGTTTATTTCTAAATAGAAAAAAACGAAACAGGTAGTTTGCTACCTATCTCTCGAAAATATATATATATATATATATATATATATATATATATATATATGCCAAGTCTACTATACTCTTATGAGCATAAAACCCTTTATACTCATAAATTTCGGTCGTTGGATGGAAGGGATGTGCGGTTAGGATAATAGCTGTTTCATGTTAGAATGATACCAGCCTTCTAAGATTGAACGGGTAGTTGGTTGAATAGTATGATCTAACGAATAAATTTAACGGCCGAAAACTTATGAGTACAAAAAAAACACTGATAAAAGTACGAACTCTCTCTCTATAAATATATCAACATAACCTCTTTTTGCTCTTTTAGTTACAATATTTAGATGCTGATACAGCAATACAGTTAGAGTCAATATATGTCTAGTAATTGCGTACAAGAAACAACAAATGAGTGCATTATTAGTGCAAATAAGCAGAAAGTGAGTTGTCCCCATTTTGCTTCTCTTACGGCATGTGAGTTGTATATATAATTTGGTTCGAGATCTCATTACTGAGCATGCCACACTATATTTTTTAAAATTTATTCCTATATTCGTCACGACGATATTCTGTAAAAATTCAAAGTTTCTCAATAATTTTTCAAGGGCGCGCAGAAGCATATTTGAATGAACATGATATTTTCAGAGATAAATTTGAAAACAAAAAGGGCGATTTTGAAAATCACAGATAAATTATATATTTTCTAAGTTTTGAGATGCATTATCTATCCAAGTCCTGAGGGATAAACTAGGTTCCTCTGAAATAGCATTCTCACTTTTTTCTTTTTAATTAATACCGTTTTAGTTTCATATTACTTTTTTTTTAGTTATTAATTACGTTAATAATTTTGCCAAGGATTGTGTGCGATTCCTCTTCATGCGTGGAAGAGCTTCTAACTTTTTTTCCACGCGAATCCATCGCGCTTTAAAAAGCGTGCCACGTGTGATGAAATCTAGAATCCAATGCGATTCCAGTCGCTTCAATTTAGACACGACATGATAATACAAATATGCTAAAGTCGCAAACACAACAATATTTATTTTTTTTCTCTCGTAGGTAACACGTTAGTCGTTTCGTTTATTTTATTTAAAAATAAATTTAGCTTGAAATGTGAATCAATTAGGATTCGAACTTGAGACCTCGGGTACCAACCATCAAATCCTTTACCACTTGCTTTAGGGACGGTCCGTCAAACACGACAATGTTAATACGACTAAAACAACATGTTCATAAATTAAAATTTTAAAAATTTACTGTAAATTGATAGAGATTATTGTATATATATCCATAACCAAATACAAATATAACTCGCGAACGTGACGTACTTCTATATCCGGACAAAGTTGTGTATACTGTATAGCGGTGAGTTCGGTACAAGTCCACTTATTTGAGTTTAATACACCATCCAGAGTAATTGATTGATTTGTCTAGTTCGATCTCACCGTGCAAGTTCATGGGTTTGATATCACTGGTCCAAATCGATCTCGTCGTTGTACTGTACGGTTAGATTGCTATGATAAAATAATTTTGTATATATAAAATTTTGGAAAAACTTCAAAAACCCCCCTGTCGGTTCGTAGTTTCTCACTTTGCCCCCATGTGGTTTAAAATATATCAATTTGTCCTCCTGTGGTTTCGTTTTTATCTTTTCGGTAGCTTTTTCGTTAATATTTCATTAAATTATATACAAAAAAAACTTCAGATACCCATCTAGATTTATCAAATATATATTTTAGTATTCTTTAATTTTAACTTTATCACTGATTTAAGAAAAAAATAATAAAATTGATCAGAAAAAGAGAAAAAAGAAATCACAGAAAAGTAAATTGATATATTTTAAACCATAAGGAGGCAAAATAAAAAACTCCGAAATCACAGGAGGATTTTTAAAGTTTTTTAAAAATTTTTGCGCATAAAATTATATAAAATGCTTTGTATCGGTGCATTTTAAAGGAGGCGTGGCCACGTGGACGAAGACGACAAAAGTGCTCCGGAGATGAGGCGGGTCTCGGGTGCCGTGGTGCGGTAGCGACTCCTACGGAACCCAACAAAATAAATAAAAAAATAAAAATAAAAATATTTATTTTTTATATAATAAAAAAAGAAATATGCCTGACACCACAGGAGACAGGTGTCCAGGTTCAATAGGAGATGAGGCCGTCAGTTGACGTCACTGGTCCCCACCTTGTTATTTTCGTACACGTGTCCTACCCACCGATGATCGAACCAATCAATGGATGCCACATGGCTCATGGAATATATAAAAAAATATTAAATATAATTTTAATAGACATTAAATAATTATTTTTATTAAAATATAATTTTATAGACATTCAATAATTATTTCATATGATACTTAAAAAAGTACAAAAGTCTAAATTTGATTTCTATTTTTTATGATCCTATTTCAATGTTGAAATAAATTTTTTAAAAAATAATCTAAAAGTCACGCTTCTGACATATTAAATAAATAAATAAATATATATATATATATATTATAATATATATTAAAAAAATATTTTAAATCAGATATTCATACATGCGAACAGAATATGCATTATTGTATATATAAACAAAAATATATTTATTTCTGATCCTCTAAAATATATTTATTTGTATTTTCTAATTCATTAATTTTTAATTAGCTCGTACATGAATTCTAACATAACATATAAATTGATTAGCACATTAATAATATTATAAAATCTTTTGAAATATGATTTCAAAGTAGGATCATGCACAAGATTATAATTTTGTTTTCTTTTATATGTATTGTTTAATGGATTAAATCTCTTCCATTTAACACTTTATAGGTCTTTTTAGTCAGTAGACGCAACATGTTAATACGGATCATACATATGAGTACAAATATTAAGATTATTTTAATTTTTTTAATTTTTAATTTTTTATTGCATTTTGGTACGTTAGGTCGCGATTGCGTTGAGTTGGTTGTTCTTATATAGCAGTTGAATTGAATCAATAATCTGGTGGAAAAATATGAATGCTGAGTCATTGAAACTATTTTGATTGTGATGTTTTTTTTATTTTCATGTGTTACATCATGCTGGAAAATTTTGCTCCTAAAGTTGATGTAATGACCCTCAAAGCATAATGCTAGAAGATCTTATTATATTAATTATGTCACTTAAATGAAATGTTATCATTATTATTATTGTCACTCAGATGAGGACGTCACCAACGTACGAGTAGGTTCCATCAATATATGCTGGCTTTTTTTCTTTTTCCTTTTTTTTTTATTTTTTTTTTTATAAACCTCTCTTTGGAAGTTAGAAGAAGAGTTCTTCTTTTCTTGAATAATTTTATCAATTTTTGGATGTATTTAAATAAATATAATAATTCCAAACATTTGTTTGACAATTCGAATGAAAATTTTCGTCCGAAAATCATGTCAAGACAAATTATTTTATCCGGATTAATATCCGTGTTCAAACATAAATTTTTTTGACTACTCTAGATCGGGGATCAGGTTTTACACAATTCAAATAATAAAATTAGATTATACCAGATCTTTTTTTTTCTAGTTTTTAAGCAGTTTATTTAAAAAAAAGAGATGTAAGATGTATCTACAATTAGGATATTTTTATTTGATCCAGAAAATTTGATTTAAATTATAATTTAATTCGTATTTTTCTTTATTTTTTAAAATTTTTGCTATCCGTGCATGCAGAATATCCTAATAGCTAGCTAGTTGAAGCTGCAAAAAGGTTGCAGAAAAATTGAGTCATAGATCTCGGACTGGGTGTTAAACCTCATTGCAGTGGTCAACCATCAAAAAATCTATATTATATCACAACAAAAGGGTGGTAGTAGAGAATTTGTATAGTTACTTTGGCCTTCGATCAATAAGAAAAGTCGAAATTTTGCTCAAAGTTGGGTTTATTATAGAATATTGGCGTACAAAACTAATAATAAAATTTTTTTTATTACACATAAAATAATTTTCATATATAGTTTTATCACATACACCAAAAAGATTAAAAGATACACTAACTTCACTATTCAATACACTCTCACTCTCTACACTATCTCACCACCCACGTTTCGTACAACATCACACATAGGAGTCCTCATCTATTTATAGACTCCCAACCTACCAACTTGAGCACTCTAGAATATTCTAGAGCACTCTAGAGTGCTTTATTAGCAAGTAGAGACACTTGTTTCTAGAACACTTATTTTTAGAGCACTCTAAAATATTCTATACCAGAGAGAGAAAGAGAGAGAGAGAGAGAGAGAGAGAGAGAGAGAGAGAGAGAGTTGCCTATTTCATTTATGCCATCAAATCAAAATTTATTTTCTAAATGCCTCAAACCTCCTAGGAGAGAGGGAGTTTAGGGTGTTTGTTCAGATCGAAGTCAGGCACGAAACTTGTGAGCTCGTGTAACTCGAGATCATCGGAGTTTGGAGGAACTTCAATCTCCGACTTTTTCGGTTGTCCACACCTTATTGCATGGGTAAGACAATCTCATAGAGCGATATGTTTGTATACAGTGCGAACTCGCAACCTTGCGTCCGTCACACGTAAAGTTGTTGGTATACAGACAAAACCTGCGTCTTCTACGGGTTGGAGCTCCGTGTTACCAAACAAATTCGAAGTTACTGCAATACTTATCCCCCGTATAGATACAACTTAACAAAATTTCGTAAAACATAGAAAACAAAAAAACAATGCTAATTATATCCTCTTCATTCAAGGACTATTATTTTTTAGTTATCATATTAATATTTTTTTTATTATGAATTATTTAGATTTTTTATGAATTATGGAATAAGGAGTGTAAATTGACGATCCCTTCACCAATGTACCAGGTAAGCTTTTTCAAAAAAAAAAAAAAAAAAAAAAAAAAAAAAAAAAAAACCATAAATAGAATAGCGAAGTCCAATTGGATCGCGCGCAGATCAAACACTTCGAGGAGCTCTCAGAGCGAAGCGTGGAATGCGACACCCCGCCACGAGAAGAGGCGCCATTGTTGGATGGTCAAGCTCTCATGGCCTCGTTCGAAGCTCTCTTCGCCTCTCCCCTTCTCCCACCAAAGACGAACCCCTTCCTCCTCTACCCCCATGCCCTCTCCCCAAGCGTACATGGCCCTCACCCAGGAGCTCTCCGACGCCATGCGAGCGTGCGCGACCTCCCCCTCCTCCTCCTCCTCCTCCTCCTCCTCCATCTCCGCCGCGCGGAGCCTCCACGCGCGCCTCATCTCCCTCGGCCTCGCCTCCTCCACCTTCCTCCAGAACAACCTCCTCCACACCTACCTCAGCTGCGGCTCCCTCGACGACGCGCGCCGCGTCTTCGAGGGCATCGCCGCGCCCAATGTGATCTCCCACAACATGATGATTAATGGGTACTCCAAGTTTGCTCATTTGGATGACGCGGTGAAGGTGTTCGATGAAATGCCCGTGAGGGATACCACCTCTTGGAACACGCTCATGTCGGGGTACTTCCAAAACGGACGGTTCTCGGACGCCGTAAAGGCTTTTGTTTGCATGAACAGCTCCGCAGATTGTGGACCAAATATGTTTACGCTCACGTGCACAATGAAAGCTTGCGGCGCCCTTCGGTGTCAGGGGTTGGGCCTTCAATTGCATGGATTTGTTGAGAAGTTTGATTTTGGAAGAGATGCGCAGGTCGAGGGAGCTCTAGTTGATATGTATGTTAAATGTGGAGCAATGGACTTAGCTTCCAAGTTGTTTGATCAGCTGGAAAGCCCGAACCTTTTTTTCTGGAACAGCATGCTTTTGGGTTATTCGAGATTCTACGGTGTAGGACGTGCCATCGAGTTGTTTGATAGGATGCCGGAACGAGATATTGTCTCGTGGAATATGATGATATCAATATTGTCACAACATGGACGAGATAGCGACGCCCTTTCCATGTTGAAAGATATGCGTAACAATGGTCTAGAACTTAATTCTACGACTTACACGAGCATTCTTAGTGCATGTGCTAATGTCTCTAATTTGGATTGGGGTAAGCATCTTCATGCTCATATAATCAGAACCCAACTGGGAATAGATGCATTTGTTGGCAGTGCGCTAGTCCACTTGTATGCCAAATGTGACGATCTGAAGGCAGCAAAACGAACATTCGACTCCTTAACTGACCGCAACACTGTATCATGGACATCTCTTATCGGGGGATTTGCTACTTATGGGTACATCAATGAGTCTATAGATTTGTTTAATCAGATGAGAGCTGAGTTTCTCACTTATGATGAATTCACGCTAGCAACTGTGATAAGTGCTTGCTGTGGCAAGGTGGATGTATGCCTTGGGAGTCAGTTGCATTCACTTTCCTTGAAGAGTGGCTGTGATTTAGCTATTCCTGTGTCTAATTCGCTCATCACAATGTATGCAAAGGGCGGTAGTGTTCAGAGTGCTGAGTTGGTCTTTGATTTAATGGCCGAGAAAGATGTCATATCGTGGACTAGCATGATAACTGCATATTCTCAGGCGGGGAATATAAATAAGGCCTGCACATTCTTCGACAAAATGGCTGCTAAGAATATAGTCACTTGGAATGCAATGTTGGGCACGTACATACAAAATGGGGATGAAGAAGTGGGCCTCAAAATGTACTCCGCCATGCTTAGAGAAAATGATGTGAGACCAGATTGGGTTACATTCGTGTCGTTGCTTAGTGCTTGTGCTGAAATAGCTGCAGTTAAACTTGGCAATCAGATCATTGCCCATACCATTAAAGTGGGGCTTAATTTGGATAACTCGGTGGCTAATGCTGTTATCACAATGTACTCGAAATGTGGAAAGATAGCAGAAGCTCGAGAGGTTTTCGATTCAGTTATAAATAAGGATTTAGTTTCTTGGAATGCTATGATAACTGGATATGCGCAGCATGGCATGGGAAAGCAAGCAATAAAGATTTTCGAGAGTATGTTAGCTAAGGGAATAAAGCCAGATTATATAAGTTATGTTGCAGTTTTAGCAGGTTGTAGTCACTCAGGACTTGTACAGGAAGGCAAATTTTATTTTGACTCCATGACTAGAGTTCATAACATATGCGCAGGTTTAGAGCATTTTTCTTGCATGGCAGATCTTCTTGGCAGAGCAGGGCTTTTGGAAGAAGCTAAAAATTTCATAGTCAATATGCCAATCCAACCTAGTGCTGAAGTTTGGGGAGCTCTTCTCGCAGCTTGCAAGAACTATGGCAATGCAGAACTTGCAGAGCTTGCCGGGAAACATCTATTAGAGTTAGATTCAAAAGATTCTGGAAGCTATATGCTTCTGGCAAAGATATATTGTGATGCTGGAAAGTCAAACGATTCTGCACAAGTAAGAAAACTAATGAGAGACAGAGGGATTAAAAAGAATCCTGGGCATAGCTGGATTGAGGTTGAGAATATGATTCATGTTTTTAAAGCGGATGATGTTAGCCACCCTCAAATTATTCATATTCAACGAAAGCTTGATGAACTGATTGAAAAGATTGAAGCTGTTGGGTACATTAAAACAATGAGCTTACGATCAGAGAGACATCATAGTGAGAAACTAGCTGTGGCCTTTGGACTAATGAGCTTGCCTACTTGGATGCCCATCCATATTATGAAGAATCTTCGGATATGCAGTGATTGTCACACCGTAATCAAGTTAATATCATTGATTGCTGGTAGGGAATTGATAGTTAGGGATGGCATTCGCTTTCACCATTTTAGAGAAGGATCTTGCTCTTGCAGTGACTACTGGTGAAGTGGAGGTTGTTCCTTCACCTTTTATGTTTTACTCATTTATTCTTTGTTACCCAACAATTGCATAAATTATGCTTACAGATACACTGAATCTTTTAAGTTTGATTGGGTTGCAGCATTTTCTTTCTTGTCTATGCAGGCAACAATTGACAGATTGAGATAGGTAAACATACTGCTTTGTAAGCTTTATTTATAAATTACAATTTCATTGATTTCTTCTAATTGCTGTATTACGGTATGAATCTCGGCGGGAGTTCTTTATCTATTGCTTTTAATAGAAATTACGCAGCTTTTCTAGGTTATCCTACCATGTGTTGATTCCTTGCTCATTTCTTAGCTTTGAAAGTGTGAAGAATTAAAGTTAGAGATAGCTGATGAAGCTCTTCTGATTGTCCTGAAAAGAATCTTCTTCCTTTTGGTGCTTGTAGGTTGTTATTAAGAACATCAATTGAAAAATGGGAAAATAACATAAAATGTACTGGCATGTACTCTAAGGAAACTTTTTCACTTCACCTACTTTGTTGATCAGTCAACAATAGAGTCAGACTTACATAACATGAACTATTTCTATACATAAAACAAGATGTTCGATACATGCATTATCCACGAAAGCAAGTTGTCCTTTCACTATTAAACAATAGCACTAAACCTATATTATTAAACAACATCTCATCTACTCTTGCTAGAAACTTTCACGTCAGGGTTTCGCATCGGCTTGAGCCACATATCTGCCATGATTCGTGAGGACATGCTCCAAACAAAATCTTGTTTTGGTTTTGCCTCCGCCAACTTATTTTTCTTTGCTTTCGCCAAATTATAGGCCACCAACCATTGCATAGCAGTCAGCCTCTGTTTCTCCCCATCCAAAGCATTCCTTTTCCCTCTTTCCTTCACCTTCAGACCCCCAATATGGAGATTCTCCACTTTAAACTGAAACCCATCTTCTTCATCACTATTTGCTTTCATTGCCTGCACCACAGCAATCATGGGACCCCCCACAGCTTCGTAACTCCTTAACGGGTCTCGCAGTTGAATGACTACTGACATTGTAATTGCACTGTTTTTGCTGCAGTTTTTGGCCCACTCCTCAAGTGAAATGGTGGAATCCAAGAAGCAC
The DNA here is from genome assembly GCF_001540865.1 of Ananas comosus. Taxonomy (NCBI): domain Eukaryota; kingdom Viridiplantae; phylum Streptophyta; class Magnoliopsida; order Poales; family Bromeliaceae; genus Ananas; species Ananas comosus. Next base: position 13,493,816 of record NC_033623.1, on the reverse strand, counting down.
TTTGGATTATCTTTCAAGATAAGTGGAGAAACATCAAATGGGGCTTCTTCTTCGGCCATCTCAGCCTGAATCTTCAGAGCCTCCACTGCCATGGCCTCCATCTTTTGCAGAGAGAACCCCAAGATTTCTTCTATCATCATAGGGTCCTTCTTTGTACTCCAAATTCCCGTGGAAATCCTTTGCTTTCTACCTTCGCTCATCGCTGCAGCCATCTGTTTAGCAATCAGGATTGTTCTAGTTGCACTCGAGCTTCCTACTTCCTTGTTCCTCCCACTTATGATGGCCGATGCAATGCCCTCGAATGCTATCTTTTCTGCACTTTTACCCGTCAATTCGTCCATATCAACCAATGAGAGCAATTTAGAACTCAGCTCTTCAGATCCCATGGCAGCTAATCTCTGAAATACTTCGAACCCACTTACTAGCTTCTGATTCTTGAAGACGAATGGTCTCGAGATATGCATAGCCAGTTTTGGACTCTCTTTCCTTGCTACTTCTATATTAAATGGATTCGTTGAAATTAAGAAGCCTCCATCCCGCGTACAAATGACGGAGCCCAGACCCTTCCCTAAATCCGGAAGGAGAACCTTCACTTCACCATCTTTTTCACCATCTCCTGCTAATTTTGGGGAGAGAAGCTCTTGTTTCAGCTGCTTATTATCTTGCATCTTAAGCATTCGGAGGTACTCCCTTGTCATTCTCTCCTCTTTAGCATCTAATTGCTGCTCTTGGGATCGTTGTAGTGATATAATAGGATCTGCATTATTTCCAATGATCATTGACTCAAGAGCCTCAATTTCTTTTGCTATCGAGTCAAGCTCTTTAAGCCTAACCAAATGAGCACTGTCACGAACAATCTCTTTAACGTTTCCATTTGAGGCCGAGGTCCCTTCCGTGGACTCCGACTGTACCTCTTCAACTTTGCTTTGTCCTTGAATCTCGATTCCTTTCTCAATGACTTCAAATTCTGGGATATCAAAATCCTCCACTACTCTCTCTTGCTCTGACTTCTGAATTGACCAGGGATTCAAGGATGAAATTCCACGATCATTGTGATTGAAGTAATCAACTCCTTTTAACTTTCTCTCTGGATCAGTGATAGGTGAATCTGATCTCGTGATACTTGGGCTCGGAGCACTGTAAGTAGACTTTGATTGGTTCCGTGCAATGGAGAAAGAGGAGCTCCTTCCATGATCCTTCGACTTTATAACATAAGCCTGATTGTAGATACCGAGGTGTCCGTCCTCCATGATCTGAAACCCTAACCGGAGAACTAATTCAGCCCCCTTTGCCTTTCCAGAGAGCTCAAAAGTCCTCTCCCACTGCCGAAGCCGCTGCCCCTCCAAACTCTTTTCCACTGACTCGAGAATCATCGCACTCAAGTCGATGGTTCTCTTTCCGAAACCAAGCTCAGGGGCATCGACAGCCACCACAGAGATAACAAAAGGGCGACCCTCAAACTTGAGTGGCTTTCCTGTGCCGCGACCTCCGCTGTAGTAGAGATTGCACCTAATAAATAAGGTTTCATCATAGTCGGCAATTCCTTGCATCACTCGGGAGGGCATTGTTTGCACAGCTCCCTCCTTGGCCTTCTCCTTCTTCCGGACCGTGACCGAGAGGCGGAGGCCGTTCATAGAAGTTGGGAGGGAGCGGATTGCGACTACTTCAACTCTGAACAAACACCCAATATGCCGCATACCGATGTGCGAGAGGGCTCGCATCGGCTTCCAACCCCATATACCTTTCTTCTCCCCATCCGGAGGCCGGGCCGTGAAATTAGGGTTTTCATCAGCATCGGTCCCCTCACTTTCCGTGTCTGCTTTAGGTTTCGGACGGGAGCGCCAGGAAGAAAGGGGCATGAAGCGGAAGGAGTGGCTCCAGCGGTCGGTTCGAGGAGCCCCATCGGTGATCTGCGGCCCATCAGAGGCGAAGTCGGCCAACGTCGGGGCGGCAGAGCGCGGCAGGGCGAGGGAGGCGGTGCGGCGACGATTGCCGGTGGTGGGGGGTCGGCTGAGTGTTTGACTTAAGCTCGCGATCTCTGCAAGTAGTTCGCCGCTGGAGTTTCTTCTTCCTGGTTGATTGGCCATTGTCGGAAGCTATATTTTTGTGAGACGGTCCCGATGAAATCAAAGGGTTTGGAGGGTTTTATGGTACAAAATGGTGCTAATTACTAACAAAGGGACTGGTGAAACGAATGGAAGAGACAATGGAAGCGTAAGTATTATGTTATATAGCCTGTTTCTGTAAATTTTTAGTGATGGAGCTTTTCAAGCAATAACTCCTAGTCTTTATTTGGCGCCAAGAGGTAACAACGTGGGAGCCGATACATGCTTACTAAATTCCACCTGAAAAGTCGACCGTTGGGTAAGACGCATTGGTAGGTAATGTGTATATAACTTTTGATGTGCTTTCCAGAGCTCTTTTTTTAAAATCTTTTTAGCCCTTGTTTGGTTGGGGGTTAAGGGGTGGAATAACCCCTTAACCCCCATTTTATCCCCAAACACCCCAAAGCTAATCCCACCTCAAATAAATTATCCCGGGTTAGCTAATTCCACCTACTCCCACCAAACTCTAACCAAACACTATTTTCTATTCATAATAACCCATTATCTTTCTTATCACACCTACTCCAACCAATCATTATCCTTCTTTATCAATCATTATCTTCTTATCCCACCAACTCCAACCAAACACTATTTTTCATTATTCTAGACTAACTCCAACCCCCAACCAAACACAAAAAATTTTAACCCCACTTTAATCCTGAACTTAACTCTATCCCTGTAATAGTTACTTTTTTCTCAACCCCAAATCAAACGGAGGCTTAGAGTTCTTTTTCCCTATTTTTTTGAGAGAGAAAGGACTTCTTTCTACGGCCTCGAACTTAGAATTTTGAATATTAATTATTAAATATTTAGTTAACTGTGTTAGATACGATTGTGCATATGGTCGGTAAATATTTTGTAAGGGGAGGGGGGGGAGACGTGATGCGGTTAAAGGTCCACAGGGAGGTGGTGTGGTCGTAGACGGAACCCACATGATTTGGTGCAATAAATGGCTCACGAGGGGAGGAGTGGGAACAGGTTCCTATTGCATTAATGTAGGAAATATTCTCATAATTGAGAATAGTAGTTGGGGAAGCAATTAATGATGGGCTTTTGAAGAAGCTCTTCTCTTCCAAGCGCTGTGAATGGGATTCGTTTACTGAGCGTGTCCTAAGTACAACCATTAGGAAGGCATTTTGTAGAGTGCCGTATATCTGAGGGATCACTCTACCCGTGGGATCATGTGACAAATTGTTTCCCTTTTCCACAGGGAAGATGATGTTTTCAAACTTCAAAGAACAATGAGAGATGTCATTTTTACAAGATCGGGCATTTAGAAGTCTATTTATTTACATTCAAAAAAAGAAGCTTGCTTACTTTTTTTCTCATTAATAATAATAAAAAAAAAGGTTGCAGATCCTGTTTTCTCTTGTTGCAAATTACGGTGATGAAGTAGCTATGGTTCTTCAACTTATTACGCGTTTTATTTTTTTTTTTAAACAAAAATATTTAAGGAGAGATTATATGTTCTTTATCTAATAATAATACGCATTACTCAATAGAGAATTAATGGGCCTCGTAGGAGGCCCAATTTGCTCGCCCATTAACAGTTGCTATGTACGCAATGGGCTTTCGACCTTCTAACGGCCCACTTAACGGCCCATTAAGATCCCACTATTGCCGTACCCCACGATCATAATCTAATCCTGATCGTTAAAACGCCACCCTTTCCCCTCCCGTCTCTTCCCACGCACGTGCAGCGGAGAGAAATGGCGCTTCTCTCCGCGAACCTCCTCTCCCCCAACAAAACCCTAATCCCCTCCCTCGACCTCCTCAGAAACCCTAATCTCTCCCCCATTTCCCCTCTGAATCCCCTCCTATCCTCCCCTCCTCCGAAGCGCCTCGTCGTATCCGCTTCTTCCTCCTCCTTCTCCGCCGCCGCCGCAGCCTCCGCAGATCCCGATCTCCAGGAGATCACGAAACCATTCCCCCAAACCCTATCCAGTTCGGTCCTTCCTCGAACCCTTTCGATTCCGGTGTAAGATTCTTGCTTCGGTCCATCTAACCCTAATCCGTTTCCTGTAATCGATTCAGATTGGGGCGAGTTCGCGAGGCGAGTATCCGGCGAATGGGACGGATTCGGCGCCGAGTTCACCCCCGAGGGCAACCCTATCGAGCTCCCGGAGTCCGTCGTCCCCGAGGCGTTCCGGGAATGGGGGGTCGAGGTCTTCGATTGGCAAACGCAGTGCCCTACCCTCGCGTCCGAATCGGGCGATCCCGTGCTTTGCTACAAGCTCATCAAGCTGCTCCCCACCGTCGGATGCGAGGCCGACGCCGCCACGAGGCACAGCGTCGAGGAGCGGATCGCGGGGAGCTCGGAGGGTAGGGTTTCCGCATTAGGGTTCGATCCGAGCGGTTCGTATGTCGCCGCATGGCCCGTCGATGGTCAGGGAGGGAAGAAGCTGTTGGAAGTGGAGCATTGCTTGGTGGATCCTGCGAATAAGGAAGGGCGAGTGAGAGTGATTCAGGTTACTGCGGCGGAGGAAGAGGGGATGAGATTGGAGGCGATTAGGGTCTTCTCGGAGCAGTGGTATGGACCCTTCCGGAATGGGGAGCAGCTTGGAGGGTGCGCAATTAGGGAATCAGGCTTTGCGTCGAGCAGCGCACTTAGGGTGTCTGATGTTGTGGGTGTTTGGCAGGGGATAACTTCTTCGGTTGCTAGATTCGGAGCAGAGCAAATGGTGAGTTCTTTGAGCTTTAAAGTTGTTTCTGGTTTTTTAAGTATGTTATGCTTCATGATTGGCTAGTTGATTAATAGATTGTTCGACCCAATTAATTTGTCTTCGTGTTTGATATACAGATTCATTATCGATATTTCTTTTGATTTGGTTGATAATTTAGTTGGCTTATTGTTATTGTTCCGCATGATAAACAGCCCAATGTACATAGCATGATGTACTGAGTTTTTGTTTCTGAGATTATAACAATTGACTCAATTATGCTGTTAAATTGGTGGTGCTAGCTAGGAAATTTCATTGTGCCATTTGTAGCAATCTAGTCAATGAAAGGTCAATGTGTGTCTCTGAGTTAAAGGTGGCTTTAAACTTTAATATTATATAAGGTAGGAATAGGATGCGGACCACTAAGATCCGAACGTAGGGTTAGGCGGAATTCATTTTGGATTGATGAAAATATTTAGGAATATACTCACAAAGACAAATATGGTCAAGGAGATGCAGATTCTTATGTTGTTTGATTGAGGCTTCTCGTGGATGTATCTATAAGAGAGAATCCACCTCAGCTAGATGCATTGTGTCCTCATATCTTATCCAATATATGACCCTTTGGCAAGCTAGCCCTGCAAGTACTTCAGTTTTGACATGTGATTTGTACCAAGTACTAGTCATTGAAAATATCCTTGCTTATATTGAACACATGAAGCACATGCCGAACATTGGATCATGTTTTCAGGAGATTTTAAGAAGTATTTATTGATATGATGATCAAACTCAGACAATTTGATGTCGGTCAATGCGGGGTCCACAAACAATCAGTTATTTAGTCCCTGGGAGTATTGAAGTTATCTGCTATTTGTACTTTTACTCAAAGGAGATAGTATGCTCTTCAATGGCACTTTTAACTGTATGTACAGAATGGAGTATTTAAGTTAACAACTGTATTTGGTATAGTTTTCTGCTGTCTCTTATCAAAACACACTGTTCCTTTGTTGATACTCCCATGTCATAGTTGTATCCATGTTCTTTTAAATTTCTTACCGCCTTTCTGCTTAGACCTATCCTTTTTCTTAATAATATTTCCCCACAATATCAACACAAGATCTTCAATTATCATGCATAATTTTAGATTTAATGGAGCATAATGTCTTATTATCTTTTTCCTTTTTGAGGAATATCTTATTATCATTATCTACCCCCTAATTTGTTGTTCTTCATCAACAGGAAATATTACAAGAACTCTTTCCCAGTAAGCCAGGAAAGATTGTTAGAGATCAGCTTGGCCTTGTTACACTGCCAAAGCAATTATGGTGTTCTTTCAAAGTAGATGATGGTGAGATAACTGGGGAAGTTGGATGGTTGTTTGATCACGGTAGAGCGATCACATCGAGATGCCTCCTCTCCAAGGATAGAAAACTTAAGGCGAGTTTCAAACTAACACTTCTTTTTAGAGCTTTCTCTTTTATACCTAGGCCACATTTTTTTTGAAAAAAAAAAATTAGGAGTTTGAAAATGATGCTTTTTATATCAAAAAAGTTTTAGACTGATGACTCATTTAGTTAGAACCTACAGATTGATAGTTGGAAATACATGGTACAATTCCTATAGATTTGTTGTTTAAATGGATGATTTAAACATATCCCTCAACATAAACGTACTTTCATATCTACCCCTCAACGACGTCTGTCCTAGGATATTACTTTCATATCTACCCCTCAACGACATCTATCCTTGGATATTCCCTTCTAAAAATTTAAATTCTTTCAAATAAATCCGCAAAATACAGGTATATAAGAAAAAAAGATAAACTTTGTAGAAGCATATTTGAGACAAAAGAGTAAATAGAAAATTCTGAAATTTTACAAGGGTAAGGAGGCGATTTTCCTCATATTGCCTTTTTCTTTTTATTGGCTTCTGTTTGCAGGAGATGGCATTTGGTCATGAAATAGCAGTTGCGGAGGATGCATAGCTTTCGAGTTTATAAAGTCTATAAATTGTTACATGTTATTTGTTACTAGACAAATGTATCTAGCTCAATAAATAATAGTTATCTTGTATTTCAAGTCATATATTGTCAAAATGATATTGCGTTTAATTTATTGATATCTGAGAATCAGTTTTGTTTTTTGCTTTTTGGGAAACTTTTTAGTTGATTTTTAAGTTAAAATTCAAGTGCGTCATTCATACGGAAGAAAAAAAAACACCTCATTTTGCCATTTCTGGAGAATACATAATGCACATTCTTTTTTGGTACGTGCAATACTTATAAATGATCAATAGATTTAAGTCGAAGTTTCAGAAGCAGGAAGATAAATTTATCTTAGACTAATGCAACTGAGTAAAACAAAAAAAAAAAAAAAAAAAAAAAAAAACAAAAAAGGAAAAACAAAACAAAGAAAGAAATGGAAAAGGATAGAAAGGCCCAGCAGACTCATTACCCCGATTAAACCCTAGAATGATACGAAGAGGCCAACTTCTCACAACTTTGCTGTGCCTTTTTATCATCTGATGCACAGTTAACAGATTCTATGACCTTAAACTGGAATAAACAAAAGGTATGATACAGATGAAATGGGTTGTTGCAGTTCAACTCGACCCATATTTTCTTTAAATTCCCTGAACAGATCTAATAACTTAATATATGCTAGTTAATAGTACATTTAAGAGTAGGCTTATGGGCTCTTGCAGCATGTTAAACCTACCCAGAGTGACCACACACCTGCACTAGAGAATAATTACTCAAATAATAAACCGTGACAGTTAAACCAAATATATCAGGAAGTGCCACTTCTCATACACTTTCAGTCATCTCACAACCCAAGATACAAAAAGATGACAGGAAAAGGCAAAGATCAGCAGAAACAACACAAAACCTGTACACGGTGAAAAATTCAGCGAGTGCCAGCTGCATCCCTCATGCTTATATTCAGGCTGTTTCTCATCGTCCGTCTTCCAAGCCCCATAGTGCCTTTTTGCATCATTGCGACAAACTCGCCGTAGTCAATGCGACCGTCCTGAAACAAAACAAAACCATGATAGGTAAGAAACTCAACAAAGCAAAGTACATCTGGAAGTTCTATGTAGTTCCATGATTTCTCATAAATCGGACCTTTTGACTTGTGAATGGCCAACTTCTTACATGATGTCATGTGACAAAGTGACGAAAGGCCGTAACTTTCAATTGAAACATAGATGTAATAAGTTATCAAATATCTTCTCTAGATCTATTTCTTCCATGCAATGCCAGAGGGCTTTTAATTATGGCTGCAGGAAGTTTTAAAAAGTTCAAGATACATAGTTGAACAAATTTGTTGACCAGACCTTGCTCAAGTAGATATAGCAGCTTTCAATTTCAGTGACAAAATGAGTGGCTCACAATGATAGGTGGGAGAAGAAGGAAATAAAAGAAAGTAGAAGAAAAGATGATATACGAGTCAAAACTTTCTTTTGTATGCCAGATATGAACTCAACAGGTTTAGCACCATTATTTTTATCTTGTCATTTATTTTATCACTAGGATGGCACACAGTTGTGCTTGACTGCATTCCAGCTTATGACCACTAAAGTATGCAAGATATTTATGAATAATACTAGATACTGGATTGTGCATGAATCTTCATCGGGATGGGCACTTACATTATCCTGATCCACTTCTTTAATGATATCTTCAAGGAAAGCATCCGTCATGTTGTGCTCCACACAAGCTTGCTGGAGCTCATCAACTGTTATGTAGCCACTTCCATCTTTATCAAAATATTGAAAAGCTGCAACCAGATGTTCTTCCCGCCCCAGTTTGTTAAGATGTACAGTCGCAGCAATGAATTCTCCATAATCGATAGTACCACTGTTGTCGATGTCGGCCTAAAAATGATAAAAACCAATGAGATAAACCACGTAGAATGACTCTCCTCAAAATAGCGAAGAATTGCAATATCTATGTAAAAACATCTTCGGTGATGCTGGTCATAGAAAGAAAAGGTCTACATCTTACTGAAAAAGGCGTTTGTATTCTTTTCAAATTTCAGAAAAATAATTGAATTCTTTTAATAAAGGACAAGACAATAAAGCACACAGATAATAAGCAATGGGGAAGGTATCAATATCAAGTAATGCCTGCGGTAGCAAAGTATCTAAATTTCTACTTTGTAGCCACTCAATCCACTCTCAGACAAATCAATGAATCATCAAAGAAATCCACTCTCAGACAAATCATCAAAGTTCATGCAGAACCTGATGCTTCTTAAGGTGCCAAGTATACCTATGCAATATCCCCTATCTTTAAATGGGTACTTCTATTTAATTAGGGACGAATTAAATTAACAGCTTATACCAATGCTTAAGATTTAGAGCTTTGCCTCCTTCATATCCATGTAAAAATATCTCCTTTCTTCTTTCTTTTTTTTCTTTTTTTTTTTTTTGACATAGCCTGTTGGCCTCATAACCCGGAAACCTCAAATCCACTTATAATGCACAACCAAGACGAAACCAGAACTGTGGACAAATGATGAATTTTTAACAGTCTAAACCCTCCACTATATGCATTAATGAGAAAATCATATATCTGAAGCATACTGATGCTTCAAATTTTGTCCATGATATGGCACAAATTGGCGGATTACTTTTTCATTCAAGTATTTCAATAATTCTCTAAATAAGTCAAGTTGGTACATAACATCAAACTGATAGGTCTAGTGTTCAAAGATCTAGAAAACAAGCTTTAAAAACTAGCACACTTTATAAACATTGGCAAAATTAACAAAACCAGGGAATCCACAGGCTAACAATGTTAGTTTAATCACATATGAATTAAGCCAACCAAAAAAACTCTGCTATTAAAGAAACTTACAGCCTCCATTAGATCACGAATCTCCGTATCCTTCAGTGTAGAACCATATCTTCGCAGACCAGCTTTTAGCTCATCAAATGTAATAGCACCACTGCTATCAGTGTCCATCGTCTTAAACATTTCTTTTAATCCAGCAATCTCCTCCTCTGAGAGGCTTTCAGCTATTACCTGGCAAATGTAAAGTACTCTTATAAGCATGATCACAAAAGTGTGTTCACATTGACAAAAACTAAAGCACTTAAAGTACAATGTAGGGCTGCAGTTCATTAAATATGCTAAGCTGAAGCAGAAATATGAGCAAAGAACCAGTGTTACTGCTACATCAGCATGAATCGTAATTCTAGATTCATGTAATGCAATTTGTTGATACCAAGTAACTGTTTGTACCCCATGTTTGCAGTCTTGATTCCCTTTTTAGGCATAGAACTTTTAATAAACAAAGCATTAAACCTAAATATACACAAAAAATGGGTTCAAGTGAGTGGAAAGAACCCAAAAAGTATTACTGTCGTCAACTTTTTGTTGACCAGAATATCAAAATTAATGAGTTTTTGTACAGATCATGCACGACGAAAGAATTTTTCTCAGGAGTAAAATTTTGAAACAGATCAAAGCATCTTGCTTTATAAATCAAATTTTCAGTTTTTCATATCTAAAGCACAAGAAATGCACTCACTCGCAAAGCCATTTTTTTTAACTTATTCATGGCTGAAAATTGTTTGAGGCGAGAAAGGACAGCTGGATCCAGCGGCCGATCAGGAGCAACTCCATTCTCACATATCCAGGGGTGACCTGAGCACAATCGAAGGATTATACTCTATCATGAAAACAATGATATATCTTGAAACTCACATATTAATGCTAACTATTCTACATGCGAACTGGTCTGTTGGCAGAGATAGTGGATCACAGAAAACCTCAATAGCATTATCTCCACCAGATCAAACTCATGAAGAAAATCAAACAGTAAATTAAAAAGCAATAGGCAAATTCTACCAGGTATTGACAACTAATTGAGAATTTGGGCAAAAGAGTAGCATAGTTTCAAGATTATCCCACCAAATGCAATGCCAAATCTTCTTATGATTTGCTGCACCTATGCTTTTACAGAATATGAACCGAAGGTCCTGGTGCTATCCTTTAACGCTACTGTTTTATCATTTTATGCTACTTTGTATTTGGTGGTGGAAACAAAAAAGGTGCAGAGAATAATAATTACTTCACTCTCAAGAAAATAAAAACCCTTATCAACGCGAATGTATTTATCCGCTTACTAATCTATAGGTTTAAAGGCAACAGTCGTTTTGGTGGATATTTATCAACAACGGCAAAGCAATCAAATTCATAATCTTAGAAGTGAAGAAGACTAACATAGAACTTCATGGGCTGTCAACCGCTCTGAAGGACGAGGATTGAGCATCTTTGTTATAAGATCTTTTGCACTATCAGAAATCACAGGCCATGGTTCCGAGTCAAAATCAATAACCCCCTTCAGAACCGCATCAAATATTCCTTGCTGCGTTTCTGGAGAAAGAGAAAGAAACAAAAAATCATTCAACTGATTTCATGAAGATTATGAAGTTTCTGAACTGGCAGACACAATTCTTACCAGCCCAAAATGGTGGTACACCACTCAATAATATATAAAGTATAACACCAGCCGTCCAGACATCAGCTTCTGGTCCATAGTGCTTGCACAGTACCTCAGGAGCAACATAGTACGGGCTTCCGACAACATCAGTGAAAATCTGACCTGCAGGGGCATAAGATCCGAACCAAAGACAGTTACGAGAGTTACTTTTTGTCAGTTGCAGTGCGAAGAAAGGGTGCCGAGCATGAAATGATTTATGAGCTAGAAAAGAACGGGCAATAATGAGTAGAAGCGCAAAGCAATAGTCCAAAAGATACTTACTCAGGAGATCATATTAAGCAACAACCCTAATTATGTGTAGCAAAGAAGTTATCCATCGAGAAAAGTGACAGTGAACAAGCCATTGGAAAACCAGATGAACTGTACGCGTATTCAACAGTCTTAAATTATGATACAAATGGAACAAATTATGTATTTTATAGCAGTTGCAAGGCACATTGAAGAGCTTTGGCAGCTGCAATCTTAATAATGCAAGCAAATAAAGCACCAACAATTGTTAAATATCCAGTACCCTTCACACAGCATATCCAACAAAAAAAAAAAAAAAAAAAAAAAAAAAAAAAAAAAAAAAAAAAAAAAGCAGTTTTTAACCCGGTAGCATGCCGATCTCAAGGTAAGGAACCTTAATTTTGAACATCAAAACTCAACCAGCTGTACATCTGATACAATGATTATGGCATCTGACACATGGATTCATGCATATCCATAACAAAGGTATGCATTGTTAAAGTTAAATGCAATGTATTGAATGACCAAAATATAAATGCATCAGACAAATAATTAAACCCTTCGGCATCAAATTCGGCAATAAATCAACAAAGAAAAAATCAAATTTTTTTGTCCCTCACCAGGCTTGAAGAACACCGAGAGCCCGAAATCAATAGCCTTCAGGGACAAATCGTCGTCCTTATTGACCAGGAGGAAGTTCTCCGGCTTGAGATCGCGATGCATGACGCCGAGCGAGTGGCACGCCTCGACGACCCCGACGATGATCCTGGTGAGCTCGGCGGCCTTGCGCTCGCTGTAGTGGCCCCTCTGTATGATGCGGTCGAAGAGCTCCCCTCCGGCGCAGAGCTCCATCACGATGTGCACGTAGAGCGGGTCCTCGTAGGCGCCCTTGATGGTGACCACGTTCTTGTGCCCGGCGAGGTGGTGCATGATCTGGATCTCGCGCCGCACGTCCTCGACATCCTCTCTGGAGATCAGCTTCCTCTTCGAGATCGATTTGCACGCGTACTCGTTCCCCGTCGCGATCTCCGTGCACAGGTACGTCGTCCCGAACTGGCCCTGCCCTAGCTTCCGGCCGAGCTCGTAGAGTTCGCGGATGTTCGGGGTCTTGTGCCCGAGGACGTAGTTGGTGTTCGGGTCGAACCCCGCGCGCCTCATGACGGCGGGCTTGGTCGGCGAATGCGGAGGCTTCGATTTGGGGCTAGCGACGGCGACGGCGACGGCGGCGGGCTTCGTCGGTGGCGCGTCGGAGGAGTGGAGGTTCTGGTTCCGCTTAGAGTCGGATCGATCCGCGGGCTCGTAGAGGTGCTTGCTCCCGAAAGATCCGCGGCATGTGTTGCCCATCAAACGCACGCGTGATCGATCAAGAATATCGCATCAAGCACCCTTTTTTCCCCAACTTTTCTCCACGAAATCGACAACCCAAACCCCAGGACCAAATTTTTTTTAAACAAAAAAATTTCTCCCTTTTGACCGAGCTCAGCTTCGAAATCGGAAGCTCCTCGTCCCAAATCCGACACCGAGAACAGAGATTCTACTCAAATCCACAGCAAAAAAGAGAATACCCCAAATTCGATCGATCCAAAGCAACCGAAGCCGCTCCGGAGATCAAAATCACCTCCGAAACTGGAAAAGAAGAGATCGAAGGGGAGCGGGGGAATCGAAGGCGTGCGCGCGCGGGAATTTAAAGCGCAGAGGTGCGAGCGCCGTCGTGGTCGGCGGTGGCGGGCGGAGGATCCTTCATGGCGATTTCTCCATCTCAATTTTGGTGAAAGCGAAGGGCCCCATTTTCATTTCCTTGTGCAATTAAAAATTATTATTAACATAATTATAATAATAATAATTCGATTAATTCATCAAACATTTATTTTATCTTTTAACTTTTTTTTAAAAAAAAACTATTTTTTTTAATTTCAGAGAGGGAGATGAGGGGACGAACGAGGAAGGAGCCCGTAAAGAAGGAAGGTGTTGAATGGCCTCGTTATCTCAAAAATATATAAAAAATCCCTCAAGTACACAAAATTTTAAAATGGACCCTTTCACCATTTACTATTTGTAACTTTATCAGCTAAAAAGAAACATTCTTTAATTTAGTTTAAATTTTTTAAATCTAATTAATAAAATCATAAAATTTGAGTAATTGAAAATAATAATTAAAAAAAATTAGGACCTTTTATAAAATTGTCTCTTGTTGACGGAGTCCCTTGACATTTTTGCGTGAGCCAAATTCAGGCTGCTCACGACCGCGCACTAGCGCGCGACGTTAGGGCGCATTGACCGCGGCCGTACCGCAACTGTTTCGTCGTCGCCATAAAAATATTATGCGTGACGCGCATCCACCGCACGACTTGCCGAACTCGACGGTGGATTCTCACGCGCGCATAGGAATTTCTCTGCGTAGCTGCGTAGGAAAGTTCACCGGCTCGGATGTGTTTTGGGTGTTGGATTAGATTAATGAGGCGTATATGATTAGGATCAGCGGTTCACATGTTGTTTGGTGTTTTTTTGTGGACAACGAGAAATTAAAAAGTGCGTATATTATTTTGGGTGCTGTACAGGTAAGATCATGTGTACACATGCGGTGTGTAGGGAACAAACACTGTGCTCAGAGAGTTGACCTGTTAAAAAGACAATGGTCCAATCATGAAAGCATGTTGTAACAACTGTGTATTATGTATCACGACTCACCAGGAAGGTATATTTTTTAATTATTAAATTATTAATGTATCCAACCATAAAATTCAATTTGGCTTCAAAAAATTATTGTTCTATAATTTTATTTCAAATCTATTATATGATTTAACCATTAAACATGTTGACAAAATAATATTTACTGCAAATCATAGGACGGTGTAATATAAAATTTTACCACCTAATGATATTCAGTTTACTATCTTATAATTTGCAAAAAAAAATATATGCTTTATTCTGTTATCTTATTTAATACTAGAAATTTTCAGTGAAATTAAACTAAACCTACAGTATAATTAATTAGTATAATTTTTTAAACAACGAGACAACGTTGAACCTCAAGGGGGCAAATTGAAGTGTACTCTATATCAAATTTGATGAATATATTGATATATAAAATTCAATTATAATTAGTTATGATTGTTGTTTATTAGTAATTAACTTTGATTAGATTAAACGAATCTAAACTACTATTTGTACAAATAATAATGCTACTATATAAATATATATTTGTATCCTGTGTCACTAGATCCACTCCAGTGAACTCTTATGGATGTCAAGCAATCAGACACTACATGTTCACTGTTTTTGCCAAATGGTTTGAGCGCAAGCATGGTGAACAGATCGATTTGATTCGACTAGGAGGATAAAATTTCGCGAAACACTTTTGTACGATTTTTATGATCAATGCCGAGTAACTGCAGCTGCTTAGTGTCTGTTTGTTTCGCAAGGATCACAACGTATGTCCAATATCGATTTCGTCTTGGTAGAGGACAATTTCGAGATCTCTTACTGTGCTCAAGGGCGTAGGTAGTTATCACAGTCTGTATGTCTTTAATCGCTCTCCGCATTCAATCTCTGACTTTATCGGTCTCGGCTACGTGTCGGTACTCTCAGATTGACGAACTGAACAATATTAACGGTTGAGAATGAATACGCCCTAAAGCCTAGGGATAGAGAGATTAGAGCGAAACTGCAGATCAGCACTGTAAAATGAAGAGAATGAGCAGCCTGCCTTCTAAAGTTGGAAGAAAATTAGACGGACGGTCAATGAGCAGCTGTCTTCCAAAATGTCGGCAAACTAAGGGTTCTAAAATTGGAAGACTGTAGAAACCAGAATCGTGGGGCCGTGTTGCTTCATGGAAATGCTGGGCTTTCTCCCATCCATCTTCCCTTCTTTCACGTGGGGCCCAAACCGCATGTTTTGTTTGACAAAAAAACAAAAAGAAAAAGGGGAAAGTAATTTTCCAAGCAAATAATTTTCTTTATTATTTGAAAAACGGTTTGGTTTTTTAAAAAAGCCTTTTTTTTTGAAAATTATTTCTTTCAGATTTTATAAAAGTTAGTTCTTATTCTTTAAATTTTGAAAAAATAGAAATTTTTCACCAATTTTGCATAAAAAACTTTCCAAAAAATTAATTTTTATTGAAATTCCAATGAAAACTTTTTTCCTTTTATTTGGAAACCAAGCAGCCCCTAAAATCATATCATTATGATTTACGTGACGCAATGTTATGGCGGCTAAATTACACTTTAGGTATTTAAACTATACGTGGCACGATATTTTGTTTCTTAAATTTGAATTTGTTATAATTTATATTTAAAACTTTCTAAATTATTATAATCAAGTCGCACAACATAATTTAGCTGACTAAATATTAATATGTGACTAATGTTGAAATAATTTAACAGAGTTTTGATTGGGATAATAATTAAAATGTCTCATTACTTTTATATTAGCAATATATAATATTTTATTAACTAAATTGAGTTGTGTGGATTAATTATAATAATTTGTAAAGTTTAATTTTAAAAATATAATAAATTAAAGTTTTAGTACGAGAATATCACGGTCACTTTACAACGATACCGTCGCATACCATGGTATTGGTGTTCTAAAAATGTAGAAGTTTTTAATATGTTCATTTGCAAACTTTAAAAGTACCACATAGATATGCTAAACACAATAACATACATTTTATAAGGAACTAGGTTAGAGTATTTTCGGTAGTACGAAAACCTCTGTAGTATCAAATTATCTTTGATAATTGAATATTTCAATTAGCGATCGACTATGTTAAGCATGATATATAATATTAAAAGTATCTACAAACTAATTTTTCAACATTATTTATTTTTTAAAACAAATAATCATAAAATGAACAATTGAAAAATAAAATTTTAATAAAAAAATAATAATAAACTTACGTTTCATATCAAAATCCAGTTCTCACTCTAAATAGTAAAAAAATATTCTATCAAAAATTTATTAAATTTGAATTATCTTATACTATTAAACTCACAAATGCATCATGTAAGTTATTAAAATTGATAATTTTGAAACCTTTTCACTTCTAATCAAATAATATTATAAAAATATTAAATTTAATTTTTAAATATTTTTAATAATACAAATCACGTCTAATGAAACATTATTGAAAATAATTTAGTAATATGTAGAATATAAGTGGAACGCTTTTACAAGAGCAATATCGTTGAGTACAGAAAAACAATCCCTCTTGTGAAAAGTATGGCATTTTTTTTCAGCTTACAAATAATGTTTTTTCGTTATTGCTATTTTAAATTTCACTTGAATAAAAGGAATTTAAAAATTTTATGAAACGAGGTTTCAAATTTTTTTTTTTTTTTTTGGCTTTTTATAAGTAGGGGGACTAGGGATTTATTAACGTCCGGAGGGAAACTCTCGCCCATTGCAAAATTCCCCGCTCACTCCTCACTCGCACTTTCCCGCCATGGCGGAGGACGCGGAGATGGGCGACGGCGCCGCGATGCTCTTCCACCGGAAACAATCGATCTATCGAAGCCTCGTAAACCCTAAACCCTAAACCCTAAAACCCTTCTCCTCTTCCTCTCTCTCTCTCGCTTGCGCGCGCTCGCTCGCTCGCTCGCTCTCACCCAACCCCTCGGTTGCTCTCTTTGGTCGCAGGATGAGAGGTACGAGATCCATGGGGAGAGGTATCGAGGACAACAGTATAGCCAAATCTACTTCATGCGCCTCCACCACATGAGGAACCTCCTCCGCTCCCTCGTCCCCAAATGGAAACCGAACATGCCGGGTAGAGCAATCCCTCTCTATCTTTCTCCCTGTTTGGTTTTATTGGGATAGGGGTTTTCCGATTCGATTTTGTGGCTGTAGTAGAGATCTTCTTAGAATTAGGGTTTTTGATGCTCGGTGTAGAGGGCAAATTGGTTTTTAACACTGTTTTTGGTTCTTTTGTCATGGAAACCCTAATTCATAGAGCTCGCGATTGGGCAAAGCTGCCATAGGAGATGGCGCCATTTGGAATCGTGATAAATTTTAGTTCTTGTGTACTTTTTTTTTTATTTATTTTGGAATCATTAGGTAGCTCAAATGTTTGCATGAGCTGGTCTAATCTACAAATATTTACCATTCGTCCCACTTCGACAACTTGATACCCTGTAAAATGCTTGGGAGAGAAAGATAAAACTATACTTGTTCGCAAATTTAGTGACAAACAAGACAGAAGTGTTGTTGCTTCAACAACTTTAATCTTTTCTCTGTGCCAATAACATTTTGACCTTTTTTGGTATTGCAGTTAATACGGTTTTAGGGCTGGAAGAAGGAAAAGAGTGCATTTTAGTCGGAACTCTATACAAGCATATGAAACTCAAACCTTCTATACTCGATGAATACTCCAAGGAGGTAATGTTATCCTACATCGCCCTTGTAAGGTCATGATGACTCATGCAATAATGTGCTCCTTTATGCCCACTCTTATGTGCAGAGATCCGCCCTTCCCCTTGCCAAGCCGCATAATTTCATTCATCATGATGATCATCTTATTTTGGAAGATGAGAGTGGAAGAGTTAAACTTTCTGGATCAGTTCTTGCTCCTGCAGCTTTTGTAACAGGTTTAACCTTGAAAAATATCTACCTTCAAAATTTTGATGTTGAAATTTAATTCCACAGTTGATATTGATGGTAGTTTCTTATCATCAATGTAGAGTTCTTTATCAGTAATTATGGTTCCTTTGATTATTACCTGCACAAAATTACTCAGGGGTCGTAGTAGCTCTTCATGGAAAGGAAACAAGTGATGGTGATTTCTGTGTTCAAGATGTTCTGGAAGCTGGTCTACCCCCTCAAATTGAGTTACCAATTGGCCCGGGTAACATTTAAACAACATCTGGCATATTAGATTATTTTAGTCTTCTACGGAAACCTTCAATTAGCTTACTGAAAGTTTGAATGTTTCCTTAATTGGTTCACATCATGTAACTTTGATGTTGGAAACAATAGTAGATGTTTTGCTCCATCAAAGCAAAATTCATGTTCTGAAACTGCAATTTGATACACTGCAGGAGAAGACAAATATGTGGTTTTTGTGTCTGGATTAAGTGTTGGGAGTAGCGAATTCAACCCTCTGCAGTTCCAACTTCTTGTCGACCATATAACTGGACACTTGGGTGATGAGAATGTGTGACTTTTCTCTTGATATGATCCTAGTTATTGATTATTCGAGTGTGTCATTGATTGTTTTGGTTCACATGTAATGGAGAAAGGAACAAAGCATTGCATCCGAGATAGTTCGCCTTCTAATTGCTGGAAATTCTGTACAAATTTCACAAGGCCTTGTCAATGGTCAGGTAGTTTTATCTTTTGATATGATATTTTTTTGTTAGTTTTCTTGTCAGTTAAAAGGGCCTCCTGTGTCTTATTTTAGAGCATATTTTGACAGTTACGTACTTTATCCATTCTGATATTGCAGAATATAGCGCCCAAGGATCATTCCAAGATAACAGAGCCACTCAAAGAGCTTGACATAATGTTAACTCAGGTGCTAAATGCTTTTCTATTAGGGCTTGTTTGGTTCAGGGGTGGAATTGGAATGGATAATGGAATGGGAATGAATTGGAATGGTAATTGGAATGGCCCACTCCTCCAAGACGTTTGGTTTATTTGTGGATTGGGAATTGGAATATGTTATTCACGTTTCATTGTTTGGTTCGTATAAATTAAAAAAATTATAGGATACTATAATACTAATTTTACTCTCAAATATAAATTTATATTATTTAAAATTTATGAAAAATATAATACTATTCTCTAATAAGTTTTCCAAAAAAAATATCAAATTTATTTTTAAAAACTTTTATTGATGTGGGTTAGGAATAGGATTTTGAGAGAGGATATGTTTTTTTTTTTTTTNTTGATGAGAAAGGGGTGAAGAGAAGGAGGGTGAGATGGTCACATGGGCTTCGAGAACTTAGTGGGCTTCCGGAATGAAATCTCAATCCAGGCTAGAAGACCGGAATCAAGTTGAAGGCTAATGGGCCATTCCCATTCCAGTCCGGAATAGGAATCCCAAATCGATTCATGCGAACCAAACAAAATTAACCGGATTTGATCAAACCGATTCCCATTTCATACCTAAAATGGATGAACCAAACAAGCCCTTAAGGCATTGAAAGGAGTTTGGTTGCTTCATACCATCCTTCTGACATCACCATTTTGTTGTATTTCTCCATGCAGCTGGTGGCTGCTATGCCTGTGGATATAATGCCCGGATCTAATGATCCAGCAAATTTCTCCTTACCTCAGCAGGTTTTTCTATTGATCTGGCAATAAATTTAGAAGAGTATTTTCGTATGCGCAAAGTCGCCCATTTGACTCGATTGTTAACTTGTCTTCCACTCATATCTAGCCATTGCATAGGTGTCTTTTCTCTGGAGCATCCGCCTATAATACTTTTGTGTCTTCCACAAATCCTCATCAGTTTGAGCTTGATAATGTCCAGTAAGCATCATTACATCTGGGAATTTGTAAATTTGCTAATGCATAATCTGGAGATAATAGTTGATCACTAGCATGATTTAGGTTTCTTGGGACATCTGGTCAGAACATAGACGATCTCAATAAGTACTCTGACGCCAAAGACAAGCTTGAGTTTATGGAGAGGACATTAAGATGGAGGCACCTTGCACCAACAGCTCCAAACACCCTTGGTAGTCTTTAACTTCTGATTGCAATGAATTGCATTTTTCCCTGCCCTTAAATTGACATGGGTTTGTGTAACAACCTGACCTTAATATGGAATTCTTATGCTTAATTAATTTAGTTTGGTATAAGTGAACGAGATCATTTATCAGGATATAATTTTGAAAAAGTAAAGCATACAAGATTCTGCATATCTGACAATTAACCTATCTTGTATCTGTGTGTTTACTTATAACATGACCCTCCATGTTCATATTTTCAGGATGCTACCCGTACACTGATAAGGACCCATTCCTCCTTGAAAGTTGTCCTCATGTTTATTTCGTTGGCAATCAAGATAAATATGAGACTCGTTTATTGGAAGGTACTGTTAAATCAGAATGCTCTGTCTTATCTTTGTTTTGAACCACTAATTGATTTTCATCTTATTCAGGACCTGAGAAACAACTAGTGAGGCTTATCTGCATTCCCAAATTTTCCGAGACTGGAGTTGCTGTAATGGTATGTCCTTGCATGCATGTGAAATTACAATCTTAATCACTTACGACGGTTGGTAATGCTTTAAGAGGATTGTTAGCCGAAATGAAAGATCAAGATATTGTTGTCCTCCTAAGCATGGATGTGAAATAATTGGATCAATGATGATTACAAACCCAATGTCTTGTGCGATTTGCATTTTCTAATCATTCTACCACTATCTATTAGTTAAACATTAATTTTCCAGTTTTCTTTGGACTTATTACCTATAAAGACAGACCTGTAACTCGGAAATTATAATATTTATCTATTTGCAAATAATAATGGTCTTTAGATGAATTTCTAGAGAGTTGCCACTGGGTTATATGAGTCTAAATCACAATCAACAAAATGCATTGCCCTACCTGCCAACTGCCCCTGCATATATATATATATATATATATATATGTGGCGAGCATCTCCATTGTTAGTTGGAGATTTAGGTTGATAGCTGATAATTAAAATCTCTATTCCTCTGAGGTCTTCTAATCCTTGAGATGGGTCTAGCCAACCCAATATTTCGCTACAATGCTGGTACGGTGATGATGAACCTGCCATTTTGAATTCTTTATCGATATTTTACAAAATTTTCAGCATTTGCTGGTGATTATCTTTTTCGCCATTTCTATGTTTATGCAGCTCAATCTGAGAAACTTGGAATGCCATGCTCTCACTTTCTCGACCAACTTGGAGTGCTGAGTTTGAACGCAGCTTCCATTCGATCGGAGGTGATCGTCTACCGTCAACTACAAAACTAAGTGTATTGCTTATTTAGAAATGCTAGGCTTTCTTCATTCATGTTCTGGATATGAACTATTGTTCGAAAGTTTATAGAATGATTCCACTTTTGCTGCCGCATCTTTTACCTCACTTGTATCGCAGCCGTAGTTTCTACCTCTGGAAAGATGTTTTATTTGTATTCTATAATACAACCATATGATACTGAGCATGCTATATTGAGTGTATGATTGTGTCGAAGTTTGAGACTATGGAATGAGTTCGTTTGATATTTTGAGCATACCTTTCTTTCCGTATTTTATCCGACGCAAAAGTGTGATCAAACAAGCTCTTAAATGAAGGACTAATGGGTTCGTTCGGGGCCTCCGAATTTCGCACCCGAGCCCAACCCAAGTTCCTTTCTCTCTCCTATAGGGCCCATTTGAGACGAGCAACATGACAAATGTAACCAAAATGATTAAAATGTATTAAAAAAAAGAAAGAAAGAAAGATATTGCTTACGAAAAAAGCATTTAACAAATCCAGATAATAATATTATTATTTTTCTAGCGCCTCTCACACCACGCCTCACCCATCTCCTCCCGCGCCACTACCTCCTCCACTGAGAGAGAGAACAAACGCCATGTCCTCTTCTCTTTCGTGCGCCACCTCCTTGTCGCTAGGGTTTCGCCGCTCCCCTCCTCTCCGAACCCGAACTCTCACGGCGGCCCCGTCGCTCCCGCCCCTCTCCAACCTCCGCCCTATCTTCCACGATTCCTGGTACTCTCTCTTTTTTTTTTTTTTTTNTTTTCTTTTTTTTTTGAATCTGTTTCTGGTGCATTTCGATCGATCGATCGATCTCGTTGTTAATATCCTGTTTGGATTTCTCGGAGGAGTGGCTTTATGGTGCATTTGTACTGTTATGATCTCTTTTTTTCCAGTTTGTGTTTTTTTTTATTTAATTTGGTTCTCTCCACTTTTTGTTTGTGTGTGAATTGCTGTTTTTCTAACTTTAGATTGAAATATCGCCGATGAGTCGATCGCGCCGGTATTGTCGATCACAGTGGATCTGGGTTTAGGGCGCAGAGGAGTTAAAGCGTCGCAAACATTCTATTCAAATTAGCTGTTACAGAAACTAATATTCAGAAAACGGTCCTTCGGTCGACAAACTGTGTTCTTCTTTTCACACACTGAATAAAAAGACACAATGCCGGATAAAAAATTGTGCTTTTACTGCCCTGCAACATTGTTGTTTCCTCGTTGTTCCCTCTTAACTGACAGCTAGATCTATAGAACAACAACAAAAAAAAACATGCTTTTGATTGTTCAGGTTTAATCCTTATTCTTAAACTTTAGCCTTCTATCTTGTATCGACAGTAGGGAAAAAAAAAATCAATTGTGAGAAAAAAATATGTAATTTGAAAAGCCACACACAGCGGTGCTAATGGCAACTCTGGCTAGTCTTGAAGACATTGCTTCTGATACATCTGTGTTGGATATAAAACTTAAATTTCTTGCAGTTCTCTGCCCTGACCTTACAGATCATTCCAATCTTTGCCACAGAATATGCTCTCATGCCTTTTCTGATGACTCTCCTGATTATATAATACCAACAATTAATAAGCCAGGACTCACATTGAAGTGATCCTTTGAGATTCAAGGTGCAGCCTTACATTCATTACATACTATTCTGTAGCATTTTCTGGTGTCTGCAATGAATCTTCAGGCACAGTAATAGTAATGCAAATTCTTATTTCCAGGCTTGCAGGTGCAGCAAGTTCGAGTTCGAGGCACCGAGCACAGGTTGTTTTTGCTTCAGATTCAAGCTCTTCTGCCCCAGAAGCTTCAGGCAAAAGCAAAGCTAATAAGAGCAATGAGGCGGCAGATAACGGCCCCCCGCCCCTGACCGTTTTGGCCGCGTTTGTAGTTTTCCTTCTCTTTTGTTGGATTGTTGGGTCCATCGTTGTGTGGCTTGTTGGTTTGATTATGTATGCGCCTCGCTCTTAAATGTAGCCTCTACTAGTGTATTATAGCTACTGTTTGATTGGGTATTTCTTTTTTCTTTTTTTGTGATTGGCTGTATGCCTGTATCTGGGATTTTGAAAAGTTGTTCCTCTATAATATTATCCAAATGGTTCAATCTCTGGATGCTTGTTACTGTACTCGGATTAGACAATGCTGATACAGTTTACAGTAAAGCATCACTCCTATTTCTAGTAACAGTTTTTTTTTTTTTTTTTTTTTTTTTTTTGTTTTTTTTTTGAACTTTCGTGGATTGTGAAAATTAAATTTGTTTACACAAATTACTACTTTACTTTGTAAAATAAAATAACTAATTTATAAATAACTAGGATACGTTTTCAAGAACTAAGGGTTTTAAGTTTAAAAACTACAGGGCAAGCTACAACATTAGAATGTACAGGAAATATTCATATATCTTACCCGTTGTACTTATTTATTTATTTATTTAAGTTTTTCTGATCCGGTACTTTCTCCAGTTAGCTGTTACACCTGCAGAATCAAAGCTCGCGAGAAATGGGAGGTGGTTTTTGCAACCTTTGGGGCTTACAAATATATTCATCCAAATATTGTTGTATAAAGCCGCTTCGCCGTCCAAGTTAGTTCTCTGAGCTCCTTCAAATGATGGCGCATCTCCTTTGCCAATGACTTTAGCAAGACCCTGCACTCTGCAAATAAGATGGTCAAAAAGAGAAAAAAAAACTAAACAAATTCTGATCTCTCATTTATATAACATTTGGATATAGAGCGCGGCAGTTTGAGCATTTCCCTTTGTTTGACAAGCAAAGATGCCTAGCTGCTGCTGCTGCTGCTGCTGCTTTTACCCGTGAAATTCAGTTTTGACACATTCCATGTGAGCTCCAAATTGGAGCTTCACTCAGAACCAATTCTGGGGGAAGTGCTTCTGGTTGAACACTTCCATCGACATCAGGGACAAACAGGACTGACATACTATATTCTGAGACAACGACGAATTTAACCCAAAAAAGCAAGATAGAAAAATACATTTACAATCTAATACAAATTACCAATTTGGTTTAGCAGGAAGGATCAAATGAAGAGACGGAAAGATGAAAGAGGAACTCAAAGATCAAAAGGTAGGCACGATGATATCCTATATGGCTGGAATTATGTCAATTATTATGTCTTTTATCATGGATAAATCTTATTTGCATATTAACAGTCTATATAGAGATAAAAGGACATCCAGAGGTTTTTTTTTTTTCCTACCCCTCCCTTAGGATTAAACTTAAACTAACTTACCTGGAATATTGCTGAAATTGAGTAGCGAAATACAAGCGAGTACTCTGTTCTCTACTTCCATGCTGTTCCCCAAACATTCTTTTAATCGAGGAATGAGAATGGAGAACGCAAAGAGCTGAATTTCACTGGTAGAAAGTGATACAAGTGAATGGCTAAGCCATGCCACTGTGGTCAGGCATGCCCTTACTAGCTCCACATTCCCAGAATCTAAACATTTGGAGAGAGCCTCAAGGAACGATCGCCTTGCATTACCAAGAAGTGCCATGGTGACATTATTTAGCCACTTCTCCTTTTCTGATGTTTCTTCGTTCTGGAATCAGCAAACCCAGAAGTTTCAAAAACTAAAAGAAGCATATGATAATACAGAAAACACCATCAGATAACAAACATGATAGACGGTAAATTCATTACTCGTTTTTCAATTTTAGTGAATGCAACAACTTGTGTTTAATCATAACATATGAGAAACAAATCCAATGAAGGCACTATGGCTATTGTCATGGTCGAAGTTAGAAGCCTGTAGAATAGAGAAGCCCAAAGACATCAGAATGCTAGGTGCACAGGAGAAAACAAGTATGAAAGGAGTGGGAACACATTAGCAGATGAGCACGCTAAACATGGTAAATCATGAAAAGCAAGCACACCATAGCATATGCGAATCTTATATAGATATATACAATATGGACATGTATGCCTTGATAGTAGCCCAGTGTGAGACTTCTATGATAGTAGCTACAAATTAAGAAATTCCTTGCTTAAAAAAAAAAAAAAAAATCAATTCCGTACAAATCAAGAACATTGATGACGGAAGTAAAATATATATAAAAGGAATGACCAGAAACTGGCATACCAGCACACTTTCATCAATCTCCTCGTCATTATCAATATATTCGGCACTAGGACCATCAATGAATCCTGCTTGTTGCAGCATCCAAGCCTCTGTCAATATATCTCCAGAAGAAGAGAAGTGCCCCCCTAACATCAGAAGCGCTTTCCGAGAGTTTGGTATCACATTCTTGTCTGATAAGCAGCCATTAAGTGATAGTGTAATGCTATTAATGGCCTCTTCTCTGTATATGCTATACTTACGGGAATCTACCTGTTAAACAATTGTCTCAAAAGTCTACGCAATCCAGGCAAAATTATTAAAAAGCAATTGCATAGCAACTAACAAGATACTTCATTAAGTATTTCTTGTTTTGAAATAACATATTTAACTCTAAAAAAGAACAAAAAGAGATCATCATTGGTAGTCATCATAAAATCTTACCCAACAGAAAATTAACCCTAGCATGGAATAACGGCAGAAATATGATTTATGTAAGGCGAAAAAACCAAAATTACATCTTGATGATATTTGTGGAACAAATAAACCAAATTGGATGACTTGGATAAGAAACTTATCTTAGAGAGGAAAAAATTTATGCTTTACCCTTTCAGGTTTCAGGGAAAAGGAAGCCAGTTGATGCTTTCCTGCTAAGACTAATAAAAACTACAGAACCATCTTATCCATTGAACAAAAAAAAGGCACAACGCAGAAGCATAGCAAAAGAATTGCACAAGACAACGACCCTTTTCAGGAGAATTCTGGTCGACCATCTTAATTGTGAAAGCTTCCAGTTTGACAAAAAATTAAGCAACTATTTGGAGTCCTTGACTTAAGCATGGACTCTCAAATGCTTGGCTTAGATTTACGGCATACACCGCTCAATGCAGTCATCAAAGATGTCTGGAATTTTTGGTGTCTAATATATCATTATAGCTCCCTTAAACAAAGTTCTACTATTTTGACAAATTTCTGGTTTAGAATACGGTTACTCTGTGTAACAGATTCAACAATAGCTTTCCTAGAAGAGTGGCAGTAACTATTTATGCAGTTTTAGAAGAAAAGCGGAGTTGAACAATGTAAAACAGGATGAGAATTCTGATCAATACCATCAGATCAAAGTGTAAAAGGAGAACAGCAGCCTGAGCTCTTTCTTCTGGTGGGGAACTATGAAGATACACAAGCAGGACATGCATTGTATTCACAATTGCCTCCGTGTGCAAACCACTTAAGAACAATGTGAGCGTTGCCCTTCTGAGAAGTTGAAAATAAAAGAAATAACATGTAAATGTACAACTCATTCTATGTTGCTTTGACAACTTTCAAGGCTTGATGCCTTAATGTCATCAAATTTGAGGACAAAGTTGGGAGAAGATTTTTGACTTTGACTGAACAGCAAAAGCATCGTTAAAAAAACGATGCCATCAACATGGAATATTATGAATTATTGTAAGATTTCTTTCCTGAACTACTGTTACTAGGTTCAGTAGCTGAAAGTTGAAAACTAGGTAACCTTATTTCTTTAATTCTGAAAATAGCTGAACACACAGTTGGATCAGAGTGAAAAAAAAAGGCTTCCAGTTGCATGTTTGCAGGTTTGTGCACATTTGTCCCTAAGAAAAATACACAGGTAGAAAGTTTCCTGGCTGCTTCAAAGAGACACCACTATGGAGCAAGGGAAACAACTTTTGCCAATTTCGTAACGAAAACATAAAATGTTGCAAGACTAACAAAAAAACACATAGTTAAACAACAAAAAGACGTTGGTCGATGCACGCTAAACAAACCTTTTCAGGTAGAGTAGTTCAGTCAGCAGCAACACTATGTTTGTTCGTGCATTGACCTGCTTACTGTGCAGAAGCTCAAGGATACACACACTGTTTAGTTTCACCGCCAGGTAGTTCCTGCAACAACCATCTGCCTTGATACAGCATAACAGAAGTCCAACTATGCGTGTTTTCTCATCCACGTTTGCTAATTCAAACCTGCGTAAAAGAAAATCTAAGCCACCCAAAGCCATAAGGTGTCTTGCATTTTCAAGTTGTTCCTCCAAGCTTAAACCCCCAAGAAGTTGCTCTATTATGGACAAAACTAACTCATTTTTTGATTCACGATCTTGTGTTATCACACACCCAGCTATTTGCACAGCAATACCTAGCAGATTTTTAAAATGTTCGGATTTCCAACTAGCAATCAAGTGCTTCAATACCAAATTAGTTTCTGGGACCAACAAACATTCAAGTTCCTGCCCACTAACTGGGCATGTTGTATTGCCGCGATTGAACCATTCTTTTATAGCTGCTTGCTCAAAGGTTTGTCCTGTCTCCAATGTCACAGGATCTTCAAAGACCTGCCCTGTTAAAGGGCAGACAAAATCTTGTGGAGTAGCAGAGAAAAAGGACCCTTCATCAGCATCTTTGTCATTTGTAAATGACTCTGCGCTGAGAAACAAAACTTCAGTTACTGTTAAGCTTGGTTACGGATGCTTAAATAAGTATAGTGAAGTTCATTCACAAACAAAAAGAACTACCTCAAACTAACTGCCAATACCTCTGTATCAGCAATCTCAGCAAATGTCCTAGTTTTTGTCAGCTCAGATACAGTACTAAGCTGCAAAAATAAAAAGACCACAATGGGTTTACCACTCAGAGTAAACTGATTTAAGTACAATGGCTAATTTTAAATTCCAAGAATAGTTTTTTTGTCGACTGCACTAAACAAGAAATATCATCATAGTACATACTATATTCATTATCATAACAAAAAAAATCAGTGACCTGTGGTTTGAAAACTGCCTGTGCTAATTTTTTAAGGTAAAGCTCACTTTCTTCAGCCTGCATAGTAAGATAGAAAAACAATCAAGATAAAAAGGGAAATCAAGTGATATACATCATATACACATGCAGAAGTTATTCACCTGAAGAACATTTGAGTTTGAGAAAGGAAAAGATGAGATTGGTACTGAAAATCAAAGGATGTTTAACTATAAAGAAACTGGAAAGAAAACAATACTGCAGACCAGATTTGTCTGATCAAGAATGAGAACCTTAATCATAGGTGGACAAAATGAAGTGTATCTGAATGAACACACACACGCATGCGCGTGCACACACACAAGAATTTGCAAATACATATATCCGTATTCAATTCCGGGACAATTTGAATTACGAAACACCTTCCGAAATTTCTTTGGAGTATGTGAACCACCAAATCCCCAAGCATATGAGTGTGACACTGATTGTCAGAACCTATACAGCAGCACTAAGCATAGAAGGTTGCACATACAGCATTTCTCAAAATATAGAACAGGCCCATGCGACCTACTTGCTCACAACTGATGAGTTCTTTCTTCTCCTTAGAACTTAATATGTTCGACAACTTTCTNCCCCCAAAAAAAAAGAAGATATGTACAAGTTGGAGAGAAAGCGCAAAACAAACAAGTGAAGAATAAGAGCACTTACATTAATAGATGAATTTAGCTCCTTCACGAAAGGTTTATGATCTTCTTGTGTTTGTCCTACTATATGGTTTTGAATCCCGAACTTGCGAGAGGAAATCTTGGTTTCCTCATAGTCTTGATTGCGGTTGTTGGAATGAGTGATTAATTGCTCTTCATCAATCTCCTCTTCCTCATCTCTACTTTCTGTTGCATCAGCTGGATCCAAATTCTTTGATTGGCTGGAAGAAGATAGATACAAGCTATCACTGATCATCAGCTGAGTGGCAATAGAACTGTCCTTCAAGAAAGGGTTGTGATGTTCTTGTATCTGCCCTATAATACGGTTTTGAATCCCGAACTTTTGAGAGGAAATCCTGGTTTCCTCATAGTATTGATTGAGATTGTCGGAATGAATGGTTAGTTGCTCTTCATCAATCTCCTCCTCTTCATCTTTACTTTCTATTCTATCAGCTGCATCCGAATTCTTTGATTGGCTCGAAGAAGATAGATACAAGCTATTGCTTATCGTCAGCTGAGTGGTAACAGAACTGCCAGGACTACAACCTTCATCAGAATCAGTGGGAACATTTGACTCTTGTGAAATTCCATGATAAGATGTAAAAGGGACATGAATAGACGGAAGTGCTGGAGCTTCAGTCTCCTCTATAAGCCACTCTTTGTAATAAGTAGCAAAAGCATGAGTACCCTTGTCCAATACATCATTGTACATTTTGACGAGAAGCTTTGTCTTCTTCTCTCCCATGGGTGATTGTGCTATAGACTTGACTTCTTCCTCATACCATGACTTTAAATGAGATAGATTAGGAAGGAAAAGACGGTCCCACAAGGCCGGGAGAAGATTAGTCCGCGCCTGGTACGGTGAACTACAAAAGACCTGAAGAAGATGCTTAGCCGAAAGCTTATCTTTCTTCTGAAGCTTATAAATTACACTAAGGTAGAGATGGGCGCACGCAGCCAGATATGAATCAAGACTTCCAAATGCAAATCCATCCTTTCTATCTGTTGAACTCAATCCCGAGATAACAGTTAGTTTCTTAAAAGCTTTTGTAACTTCAACCGAATCCAAATTATCTTTAACTACTCTTTCAACAGTTTGAATCGCTTCCTTTAGGTCAGCGACTGCTCCATTATGATCCTTTTGTTGTTTCTGTTTAGTTGCACCAAGGCCTAGGCAAGCAGCACAGCTGTGACGGATTGATGCACGGAAGTTTCCATCTTTAAAGTATAGCTTTATATAACTAGTCAATATCGAGACAACAGCCCAGATTGCAGCCTCATCAAGGGTCGGTTCATCATCCTTTCTACTCCGAACGTCATAATTAAAGCTTGGTTGCATCTGAATGTTTGTAATATTTCTTTTCTGAAGCTTTTCATCACAAATCGTATCATGCAAGTCGGCCTCCTTGCATCTAAGATTTCCAGGACCTTCTTGCTTAGGGTTTCTACCCATCCTAACCTTGGGCTTAACAATTGTGTCGGCTTTATACTTCTCTGCCTCGTCAACACTATTTAAACGAGAATTACGTGACCTTCCATTAAAACTTTTAACTTCTCGAGACTGATTCGATCCGCCAGTTTCAAAACCCTCAATCTCGAGGAATTCCTCATCGTAGCTATCAACGGAGCTCTCCCCTCGCACCGGGCCATACTTCTGCCTCCCGCCTCTACCTCCTCCATTCTCCGACCAACCGGATCGCGTCCCCCTATCAAAGGCACCAGATCTTGCCCTATTCTTCTGAAACCTAGACTCCGTATTACGATCCAAAAGATTCTGACCGCGATCGGGGTAAAGAGGCATACTCACCGCCCTCGGCGCGGCCGATCCCCTCAGCCCCTGCTTCGCCTTCCCCTTCTTGAACCCTTCCTTCGCAAGAAGCTCCTCCAGCGACGCCATGCCCCGACGAGCTCAACAAAATCAAGAATATTCAAGAATCTTAGCTAGGAAGCCATTGCAAGGACCCTAGGGTGGGTTTCTAGGGTTTTGAGGGGATTGTGGGGAGGAGAGTGGAAGAGGTGGAGGGACGGGAGTGACTTAGTAGACGAGGACATTAGCACAATTGATGAGGACGACAGAGAGAGAGAGAGAGAGAGAGAGGAGTCAGCGAGGGTGACAAATGGGAGAAGGGGAACAAAATCGTCCGGCTCTTCGGCCGGCCAAGCAAGTTTTTTTTTAAAAAAAAAATTTTAAAATGAGCGATTTTATTCAAGTAGCGCGGAGGCGGCGACCCACTCCCTTTTGGCGCCAACGGTCGCTTGTCGTGGCATCGTACACGTGGCACTCACGTGAGGATTGAGAAGAAGGTCGTGGGGGAGCCGGGTTGGACCGGACCAAACGGACCTAAGAATTACGGCCTGGAAAGAAGTTTCAGGCCGCTTTAGGCCGCAGGCCCGCAGTCGGCGAGCTCAATGAACTCAACATCAGACAGCCACCGGGCAAAGTCGCTCGTTTCTGCCGTGCAAGAAAGCCAAGAAATAACTTTTGTGTGGGTGTAGCGCTGAGCAAACTATGAGCAGTCTCTAAAAAGAGAGATTAATTTTATACAGGTTGCTACAAGATATGAAATAGCAAATACGGCCTACAAAACTTAAGTTATCAGATTTATTTTTAAAAAAATTCTCTGATTTATAAATATATCATTTCAAAAGTTTCCGTTAGTTCGTATATGATCTTCCCGTTTGATTCATCATTAATTTTTTTAGCGATGGGTCCGTAAAAGCTATTTTTCTTTTTCTCTCTCTTCGCCTTCCTTGCGGCACATGTAGCGTATCTTATTTTTATCGCGATCGAGGGTCTCACCTTTGACGTCGCCGCTGCCGTAGGTCTCGTTGTCACTATGAATAAAAATAAAGGGACGAGAAAGATGATGAGACTCTACATTAAAATACAAATTATACATATAGGAGATAAAAAATTATTTTACCTCTTAGCTAACTGTGGTTAGCTTTTTAAACTCATGATTATCAAAATTACTTGTAGATGGAAGAATTTTTGGAGAAATAAATTTGATAACTTAATTTTGTAGAAATATATTTGTTATTTGATGTCTTTACATAGAGTCATATGTAGTTACCCTAATAAAAAATTAAATGCTTGATCTGTCTGAGTTTCATGCGTTGCTACTGTTGGCTTAAATGGGCCAGCATCCTGCCCTGTGGCGGGAGGCCATGTGGGCCGAGTCATGTTCGAAATGGCGTGAGGCTGGGTTGGGCCGAGTTATGTTCGAAGTGGCGTGAGGCCAGGTGGGCCGAGTCACAATTGAGACCCGTGGGCATTGTTTCTGTACGCCTTAAGTAAATTGGTTGCGTATTTCTAACAGCTCGAGCTTTTGGAATTAATGGTTAGCGCCAACGATCCGACAAGTGGTATCAGAGCTAGAGGTCACGGGTTCGATTCCTGCATGCTGCAAATGTGTGCAGGTGCTGGAGGGAGGATTGTTGGCTTAAATGGGCCAGCATCCTGCCCTGTGGCNTAAGTTTTGTAGAAATATATTTGTTATTTGATGTCTTTACATAGAGTCATATGTAGTTACCCTAATAAAAAATTAAATGCTTGATCTGTCTGAGTTTCATGCGTTGCTACTTCGTCAGATGAGTGAAAGTTGGATTCTTTCAATTGAAGACTTCTGGCGAAAGGAAGTACTTCAAGAAAACTTTTTCTTGATATTTTTCATCCGTTTCAAATATAGCCCCCAGGGACCAGCATAATAGGCATGATCAACAATCCTAGAAAACTACTGACCGTTTATAGCTAGCGTAAGCGGTAAACGACTTGATAGTTAGTATTCGAGATCACAAGTTCGAATTTTAATTAATTTATATTTTCAATTAAATTTATTTTTTTAAAAATAAACAAAACAGACAACATACTACATTTGTTTCAAGAAAAAAAAAAAAAAAACAATCCTAGGAAACTTTCAGACTATAATGAGCAGTAGCTCTTTCAAATTTAATCTTTGATCTCAGTAAGGCCTAGTTTGGGAGCACTAAAGTTAACAGAACTTTCAAATCACTGTCACCAAAACAGATTCAGCGAACCTAATGCGAAGAAAATTCATATGCAATACTAGTAGGTGGTAGCCCGTCATTTTCTTCTTCATCTTCTTCTTTGTTGCGATTGTGGGAGTAATAGGAAAGTATTAAATTTTAATGTACTCACACCAACACTATTTTGCTACAACTTTTTGCAACTTTTAATTTACCGCAATCCGATTTTAT
Organism: Ananas comosus; assembly: GCF_001540865.1. Classification (NCBI taxonomy): domain Eukaryota; kingdom Viridiplantae; phylum Streptophyta; class Magnoliopsida; order Poales; family Bromeliaceae; genus Ananas; species Ananas comosus. Next base: position 13,460,624 of record NC_033623.1, on the reverse strand, counting down.
CATTTCCTATCCACTATGCTATAAAGTTAGTTGTGAGGATTATTGGTCTTCGATACGAACAATTTACATTTTGTGCGGTTGAAAATGGATAGTTCTGGTTCTTCTGGATATAGAGAAGAGAGAGAAGAGGTAGAAAAAGTGCGACAATAAGTGCAAAAAAAGGGTACAAAAAAGTGCAAAAAGTGCGCTAATTGATGGATTTACTAGTGGTGCCAAACAAACCTCTTGTTCTTGGTCGCAAGGCGCTTATCTTTTCGCTTTAGTTATCAAAGGAAAAGAGCATCCTCATTTCATCATCAACTTGAAAAGTTTCAGGAGCAGCACTTCTACAAAGAAGAGTTAAACGTGACAATTACAAGGACACTGTTCTTTAGTGGATACACGTCAACCTCTTCACTCACGAGATCCTCTGTTTCTCTCATCGCACTCTTACTCACCAAATCTTATTAGAAAGGCCAGTGGAGATAAGGAGTTAGGATAAGATGAGAGCCGCAAAAACTCCGTAATAGCCTCTATTTTATGTTGAGAAATTGTTGTGTTGCAACCTAAATCACTCACCCACAGCTAGGAGGATTAAGTAATATGAGCTTATTATCTATGACAATCAAAATTGGGTGCCTTTAACAATACAAGGTGGATGCTATTGCACTTGTTGGAAAACCATTGATCCTTTGAGCTGATTAATTGTCCATCTAGCTAGTTGGCTATGTCATAGTTAATCCTAACCACTAATAAAAAAAAACATGGTACTTGATGCTTCTTTTGGCTAAACGTATGGTTCATCTCCTCTCAAGTTATATATGGCTTTAAATGCGCTGATGCACGACGGCCTGTTTGTAAACTTTACATCTTTATGTTTGTTTGAAAATTAAGAAAATCTTGAACTTACCTTTTTTATTTTTTCCTTGTAGAAAAGGTATGGATTTATATGTTACTTTATAATAGAAAAATCGAAGGATTTCAACTTAAATATTTTGCAACACTTGCTAAAAATCTAGTCGTCTCTTTTAAGAAAATTGATATTGTCAAAGCTGAGCTTGGCAAATACCAAACGAAATCTATCGTCTCTACCTACGGTACTTTTAGGAGTTCAGGGTATTTGGTTCCGGTAATAGCAAAAAATTATTTTGACAATATCAATTCTCTTTTTTTCTTTTTCTTGTTTTTTGGGTGAATAGAAGATAACGATGATGATTGCACGCGTAGTGATCATCATATCATATTTTGGATCCACAGTGTACAGAGCATCAGAGCTCTCATATATGTAAGGCAAGGCATATCGATGATGATATCGTTGGTTGCACGGTAGGTGTGCATTAAAAACACCACGCTCGTATCCTCGTGGCCCCCTCCGCCCATGTAGCTGGTCAAAGCTTTTCTTTCTTTCTTTCTTTCTTTCTTTCTTTCTCTCTTTCTCACAGGTTTCGAGTGCCCCGAACGCTCGACTGATCTTTCCAGTAACAACCCTCCTATCTGACTTCTGCCGATCTTTTAATAATTTATTTAATTTGGTGATTTTTTTTTTTTTTTTTTTTTGAGAGAGGCAGGTAGTATATACTATTCACTTCATTTATTTCATTTAGAAATAAATTTAGTTGGAAATATGAATCAATTAGAATTCGAACTTGGGACCTCAGGTACCAACTACCAAGCCTTTTGCTACTCATACTAGGAATAGTCGGTAATTTGATGAATATTTTTAATGCGTGTCTACCGGTCCCGTAAACTCTTTATGATAATATATATAGATAAAAATGTACAAAACTTATGTGTTTTATGAATCATTTTGAATTAGCTATCCAGCATTTTAAAATTCTTGGTGCTATCGATAGTACCCCAGCCGGACTCCTAGCTAAAGAACTAGACTGTAATACTATCAATAGCACCAACTTATTGGTGCTGGTGCTATTGATTTTTTAGCTCTTGGATTGCGAAATGGATGGTTAGGATGATGTGGGCCCCCCAGGGCTGAGTAAGTAGTTGGTTGAATAGTATAATCTGACGGGTAAAAATAATTATAGAGTTAAATCTAACGGTGGAAAACTCGACAGCACCAAATTCTTGGTCCTATCGATAGTACCCCAGCCGGACTCTATATATAAATATATAATTAATTTAAAAAGGTATAGAATTAATTTGAGAAGTGGATCATTTTCAGCCGATTGCCTAATATTTTAAAATTTTAATTTTATTGTCCAATATTTTAATTTGTTTAATTTCCATCAGTAAACAATATATTGACTTCAAAATTTGAATATATTGTTTATCTAGCTAGGAGTCCGGCTGGGGTACTATCGATAGCACCAAAAATTTGGTGCTATCGAGTTTTCTACCGTTAGATTTAACTCTATGATTATTTTTACCCGTTAGATTATACTATTCAACCAACCACTCACTCAACCCTAGGGGGCCCACATCATCCTAACCATCTATTTCTCAATTCAAGAGCTAAAAAATCAATAGCACCAATAGCTTGGTGCTATTGATAGTTTTTCAGCCTAGTTTTTTAGAGTTCGGTTGGGGTACTATCGATAGCACCAAGAATTTGGTGCTATCGAGTTTTCCACCGTTAGATTTAACCCTATATTTATTTTTACCCGTTATATTTGTAGCAAAATGCTATATAACTCACTCTATGGGCGTGTTTGGTTCAAAGTCGGAGTCGGAATCGGAATCGGAATCAAAATAAGGTGGAATCGGAATCGGAATGATCCATTACTTAATTCCGTTTGGTTCATCCCCAGAATCGGAATCGGAATAAATCATTCCCATTGTCGGTGTTTGGTTCAGGTAGATATAAAAAACGTAATCAAATTAATATATTAACATTATCTTATAATATATTAATTTAAATTCAAATTAAATATTGAAATTTTACATCAAAATTTTGAAATAATGTCTAAATTTTAAATCTATTTTTTTTAAAAAAATTAAACTTTGAAGTTGAGTGAATAATTCAAAANCGGTAATTTGATGAATATTTTTAATGCGTGTCTACCGGTCCCGTAAACTCTTTATGATAATATATATATAGATAAAAATATACAAAACTTACGTGTATTATGAATCATTTTGAATTAGCTATCCAGCATTTTAAAATTCTTGGTGCTATCGATAGTACCCCAGCCGGACTCCTAGCTAAAGAACTAGGCTGTAATACTATCAATAGCACCAAGCTATTGGTGCTATTGATTTTTTAGCCCTTGGATTGCGAAATGGATGGTTAGGATGATGTGGGCCCCCCAGGGTTGAGTAAGTAGTTGGTTGAATAGTATAATCTAACGGATAAAAATAATTATAGGGTTAAATCTAACGGTGGAAAACTCGATAGCACCAAATTCTTGGTGCTATCGATAGTACCCAAGCCGGACTCTATATTTAAATATATAATTAATTTAAAAAGGTATAGAATTAATTTGAGAAGTGGATCATTTTCAGCCGATTGCCTAATATTTTAAAATTTTAATTTTACTGTCCAATATTTTAATTTGTTTAATTTCCATCAGTAAACAATATATTGACTTCAAAATTTGAATATATTGTTTATCTTTATAGATTTAGCTAGGAGTCCGGCTGGGGTACTATCGATAGCACCAAGAATTTGGTGCTATCGAGTTTTCTACCGTTAGATTTAACTCTATGATTATTTTTACCCGTTAGATTATACTATTCAACCAACCACTCACTTAACCCTAGAGGGCCCACATCATCCTAACCATCTATTTCTCAATTCAAGAGCTAAAAAATCAATAGCACCAATAGCTTGGTGCTATTGATAGTATTTCAGCCTAGTTTTTTAGAATCCGGTTGGGGTACTATCGATAGCACCAAGAATTTGGTGCTATCGAATTTTCCACCGTTAGATTTAACCCTATGTTTATTTTTACCTATTATATTTGTAGCAAAATGCTATATAACTCACTCTAGGTGTGTTATTGCTGAGATACTATTAGGTAAATAAATATCTGATCAATTAGCAATTTTGGAGTCATGGGAATACATAGAAAAAGAAATGTTTTTAGCAAATCCTTTCCTCAATTGAAAATTTTATTTTTATATTTCAGGAGGGCCATATGTTGAAATATATAAATATAAATATACCATTATTTGGTACGTTAAGTTATTCGAAAAAATTATTGTTTATATTAATTTATATAGTATCAAATAAGAAGATCTAAAATTATTGTTTTATATTAATTTATATTAATTTATAAATTATCCATGTGTGCTGATTGATTCGTGTCTGGGGCTTTTTATTTGTAATCGGATACTCCTTCCACCTCTTTTCCTTCCCTTCTCTCCTGGTCTTTGTACCTTTTCAAATAGGGTAAATTCCTGTTTAATCAAAAAAAAAAAAATTTCAGAAGATCTAAAATTTGAATTACTAGGTTCAAATCACCATTCTCCTAACATATATGTTTAATATCTTTCTATTTAATGCAAATACACGAAGGTACTGAACGAAAGAACTATTTTGCAGGTCCTCTTATATTTTCTTTTTCTTTTTAGCTAAGTCGTGCGTAACCTGAAATAATATGTAATGGCTTCAGTTTTTTGGATAAAAAATGAAATGGCATGACTGAAGAGTATTATTAATTTTTTTTGAGATAAATGTAGCACGCTACTTGCTTCATTCAATAATAAGATGAACTAGGCTACAAGAGTGGGGCAACTCGGGCTCCTGAAGAGTATTATTAATTGATTATCATTTGTTCTATGCTACAATTGGCTTTTAATTTTTTATTGGAGGATTACTAAGAGCATGCACTTTTGCTCGAGGTGGCTTAAGAGGTTCTTTTTAATTTGAGAAATATAATACAACTCTTAAGAAATAACAATAAGAGAAAAATCTAAACAGGAACAGTAAAAAAAAAAAAAAAAAACCATTCATGCGCGTTGAAATTATTCGAGGAAGTTTATTTTCATAAGTAGGAAACAAAGATTTGAGAAAATAACACATACAATGATACAAAACTTAATAATTATTTTTTTTTTTTGAAAAATAGATAGCACAGTATTCGTTTCATTTATTTTATTTAGAAATAAATTTAGCTGAAAATATAAATGAATAAAAATACGAATTTGGGTCTCGAATATCAATCACTAAGTTCTTTATCACTTACTCTAGGAACGATTAGTAAAGCTTAATAATTAATATTAAAAATAAAAAAATGCCAAGAAAAAGGTTTTAAATAAACGTTCTCGAACAGTGGAAGTCAACGCGCCTATCACGGTCCGGAACTCGACCTCCCCCCCGTCTCGGTGCGCGCTTTTTCCCTCAACACTTTTTCCGCTGTTTTCCGTCGGTGGCATCTTCGTAAATTTGTCCAACCACAGTGGCACTTACTTCGCAAAATCCGTTATAAATGTCCGGGGACTTGTCCGTAGCTTAATGAGCCTTTGTCGGAGTCCTCTTTCTTCGGTTCCCTCTCTCTCTCTCTCTCTCTCTCTCTCCCCCTTCTCCACTCGCGCGCCTCCCTCGCCACATCGACCTCTTCCTCGCTCTCGATCGAAACCCTAACCCTAAATTTCCGGTGGCTTCTACATTCGAAACCCTAATTCTGTCCGAAAACTCTGTTCGCGTCGGGGGATCGGGGTCGTCTCGGGTGGGCGGCGACGCGGCGGCGATCTCGGTGCGGAAACCCTACGGGATCTTGCGTGGAGGGAAATGAGGGATGTTTTCGTGGTTGTCGAGGATTGCGGCGGCGTGCATGGGCCCGGTACGGAGGTACGCGCGTATGAGCAAGGATGAGGGGGGCGGCGACGACGGCGGAGACGACGTGCTGCTGTGGTCGCGGGACATCGGGCGCCACGCGGCGGGGGAGTACTCGTTCGCCGTCGTGCAGGCCAACGAGGTGATCGAGGACCACAGCCAGGTCGAGACCGGCGTCGCCGCCACCTTCGTCGGGGTCTACGACGGCCACGGCGGCGCCGACGCCTCGCGATTCATCTCCGACCACCTCTTCCTCCACCTCGTTCGTAAGTTCCTCTCTTCTCGGCATCGAAGTGATATACATATATTTTTTTATCTTTGCTATTCAGTATTTATTTAAATTCATCCTGCACAGGTCCATTTGTTCTCTCTTGGTTTGGTTTTCGCTTTTATGGGTTTCAAATATTCTGTCGCAGTTCCTTTTTTGAGATGTTTTGATAGCTTAAGCGACGTTGTATGTGAAGTGAGGGGGGTTGCTTAAATTTGTTGTCTTGTTTTTTTTCTTGTACATAACGATGATTAGCCTTTTGAAACGTGCTTTTATTTGTATAAATCAAGAGAAGGCCGAAAGTGAAGTGTTTGGAAACATATTTTTGGTAGATGTGTGGGATTTATAGGTTTTTGATATCAAAATTTATTAAATAGCCACTAAAACGGAGAAATCGCTGTCTCTGTTTGTAGCAATTTATTTTCAGAAATTTACGGGTGAGTTGTTATTAATGAGAATGGCTAGTAAGGAAATACTGGGGGTGATGAAAGGGTGATGAACATAGGACTGATTGCAAGGTCTGTATTAGCCTATTTGACTAAATGCTTATAAATCAGCCATGAATTGGTATAATTGGGAGTTTGCCCTAGATTCCCATTTCCTCTATCACACCATTTTGTTTTCATGCAAGAATATGTTGTCTTCTGAACTGGAATACTCTTTTGGTTCCATATGATAGACTTCCTGTTTCCCAACATCCTAAACATTCTAAACTAGTCTCAGATTTTTTTTTCCTCTTTTGCCAAAAATAAGTGAGAACAAGCATTATGCAGTGTGGAGGATTTTTTCTAAAATGCCTAAGAAACCTTTCAAGAATTGTTGTAGGCGACAGAAGGATTGAATGGAACTTAAACGCCTTGAGGAGTGCTTCTTTATAGGTGTGCACTCTTTGTAATTGCTAGTGTGGAAAGCGTTGGATTTCTTAGTTAAGCCAATAATTGCATCGTCATTAAGTTGATCAGGGTTAATGGAAAAAGTTTGTTCTAGAATTAACTTGTGTTAATAGAGTATATGAAAGATGTATATGAGAGATGGAAAACAATTATTTAAAGCTCTTGTGAAGGATTGATTTCAAAGTAAAACAACATGTATGTATATCTCGTGTATCGGTCATATCATATCAAGATTGTGGAAACGTAAACCTAGTCAGATCCTGCACTTCAGTGTTATACTTATCTGACTTGTTATTTTGAGGAAGTAATTACTTGCAAAGCATTTGATGGGGAAGACTTGCACTTATGGTTGAGAAAACCGCAGTTGCAGGTGAGAGAAAACACACTATTCTTTATCAACTAGAATAATGAACCCTGTAGTTTGCAACGTACTTGAAACATAATTTTTGCTTGTGAAGCATGTGTTTTGAGTTTGTTTATTGTTGTATAATTTGCAACTAACCTGAAGCATAAAGTAGTCCATGAAGAATAAAATCCGTTATCTTAACGTTTTGATGGGTTTGATAATTAAACAGTATTCAAGAATGATTGTCGACTAGTTATTCTGCTTGAGTGTTTGGTTTAGACAGAATAGATTGGTGTTTGGCCTTTCCTATTTCCTGGTCATTTTAATTGTTTGTCAGATTCCCCTTTCTTTTGCTATAACGTACATCTAAATTCGTCTATAATTGACATATCATTTGAAATTTGTTTAATAATTAGATAGTTTTCCCCAGTGTGGGAGTCAGTTGCTTTACCATAGACGTAGTCAATAATGTTGCAACAGTAGATCATTTTGAGCTATCTTTACAGAAGTTTCAAGTGTGGTTTCCTATGTTACTGCTGGATAATATTCACTTTCCGGATTTTATGTTCTTGTTATTCTTAAATCACTTTCCGTTTGGTTTAGTCATTTTGTTTACAATTCCGAGGAAAATCTCTGGATCTCTCGCTTGCTCGTTGACCTTAAACCGTTGAGCCACTAAAAACCTTGGTGCCTACTTATCAGGTAGCTTTTGAGGCGCCGGGTCTGTCTCTTGCATTGATGGAAAATGGGGTACAAATGGTGAATTAGTATGTGTTCCGGTAACGGAGGAGAAATGAATAATCAACCAAAGGACCTAGTCTCACTAATAGGACAAAACTGGCTTGCTTAATCTGAGCTTGTTCTGTTTTGTTGCAGCATCAAGCAAGATGTGTCAGATTTTAATTTGCACGACCTACACTATAAACTCATGTCTCTCTTCGTCTCTTTTGGTATTATTACATGTTCTGTGTTTCTTTCACCTTCGCTATCCGACACTCTTCTCCCAATTTTTAGGGCTTGCTCGGGAAAGTGGAACGATATCTGAGGATGTTGTTAGAAATGCATTTTCTGCAACTGAGAATGGCTTCCTGGCACTTGTTCGGAGAATGCGTGAATTTAAGCCTTTGATTGCTGCTGTTGGATCTTGTTGTCTGGTTGGTGTTATATGGAGAGGAACTCTCTATGTAGCTAATGTGGGAGATTCTCGAGCTGTCATTGGTTGTTTGGGTAGGTCAAACAAAATTGTCGCTGAGCAACTGACAAGAGATCATAATGCTAGTGTGGAGGAAGTGAGACAAGAACTTCGATCTCTTCATCCGGATGATTCACATATTGTGGTACTTAAGCATGGGGTATGGCGTATCAAAGGCATTATTCAGGTGAGATAGTCATCCACCTTTGCTCTTTTTGTTTGCGTAGATCTGTTTAAGTTGTTTCTATAGATTCATTATTAAGTCGGAATATGATGTTATATATTTGATGTAAGGTGACTTTCTTATAGCAGCTTTTCTGTGATCCATTCGTAGGTTTCAAGATCTATTGGTGATGCATACTTGAAGAAGCCGGAGTTCTCCGTGGATCCATCTGTGCAGCGATTCCGGCTGTCGGAACCTCTTCGTCGCCCCGTACTGACAGCAGAGCCGTCCCTATACACGCGAGTGCTTTGTCCACAAGATAAGTTCTTAATATTTGCATCTGATGGACTGTGGGAGCACCTGACGAACCAACAAGCAGTCGAGATCGTCCATAATTACCCAAGAGCAGTAAGAACTCGCCCTCTCTTATATTGATAATTTCAGTAATTAACCTCCTTTCCCATCGACTTCTAGCTAACTTATTTTATGCTACATATTACAGGGAATTGCTAGGAGACTGGTTAAAAGAGCTCTCGAAGAAGCTGCACGGAAGAGGGAAATGAGCTATGCAGATCTCAAGAAACTGGACAAGGGGATCCGCCGTTTCTTCCATGATGACATTACGGTGATTGTTATCTTCATCGATCACGAGCTATTGCAAGAGAGTAATCCATCTATACCGGAACTCTCGATCCGCGGGTTTACAGATGCAGTCATGCCCTCAACTTTTTCGGTGTTGGATGGTATTACGTAGCAATCTAATCTGGTAGCTTTTGTTGTTGTTGTAGTTTAATTGCATTCTGAATTTTAATTTCACCAAGGGTTGGCACTTCTCTGCCATTGTTGTAGCTAAGTAGCATCATGCTTCATCTTTTTATCGCCACTTGAATACTAGCATGATATGTACACATTGTTGTTTTTGGTGTTCAAGAATAACCTAGTGTGCGCTGATAACTATCTTCTCCATGCCTCTTACATGGAAGAGTCATAGTGCTTTCTCCTGCAGTGCTTTTTTGTTTCTTTTTATAACTTCCATCTTTCTATTGCGGTCATCCAATTAGTCTTTCCTCCCATCTGAAAGAGGTGATCAAGTTGGACAGCCAAAAGATAACTCTCAAAAGTCTCTTATTATTAGTATAATAATAATATTTCCATAGACTAGAGGATACTCCTAATAATTTTTAAAAAAAAACAAAGAAAGCCAATAATGTTGAGAAACATAGATACTGGTTCCGAAGAAAAGGAGGTAAAAATGCTTGTCAACAATACTGACATATAGTAAGTAGTCAACATGCACTTAGCTAAAAGAGTGCTGATTGTTAAAAAAAATCATTTTAGTGACTCCATTTTACAGCAATCAAACCAGTAAATAGATTTAGGGGGTGTTTGGTCTAACTTCTCAGAAGTAATTCTGAGCCCAAAATCACTTTTGAGCTCAGTAGAGCGTTTGGAAACAACAGATGAAAAATCTGATTTTATTTTTTAGAATCAGAAAACTAATTTTGAAGGCTCCTAAATGAGAAACAGAAAAAAACTACTTATCCAAAACTGATTATGATTTTGGATTCGAACTTCAAATTTTTATTTTTATTTTAGATTCAAAGTAAAAAAAATTAACATTTAATTTAAATATTGAAATTTTAAATTCATATCTGAATTTTTAAATCTCAACTTTTCAAATTTTAAATTTTAAATTTAGATTTTTAAATTTTAAATTTAAGTTTCTAATCTCACATTTTAAATTTTAAAATTCAAAATTTTAAATTTTAAATTTAAGATAAAATTTATTTTTTGACATTTCATATTTTAAAACTTAAATTTTAAAATTTTAAAATTTAAAACTTAAAATTACAATTTTTAATTTTCAAATTAGAAAATTCAAATTTTAAATTTTAATTTTAAATTTCAAATTTTAAAATTTTAAATTTTAAATTTTGAAATTTAAAATTTTATTTTAGTTTTAAATTTCAAATTTCAAATTTTAAATTTTAAATCTGAATTTGAAGTTTTAAATTTTTGAAATTTAAATTTAAATTTAAATTTGATTTAAACATTTAAATTTAAAATTTAAATTTAAAATTTAAATTTAAAATTTTAATTTTAATTTTTAAATTTTAAATTTTATTTAAATTTTAAATTTTTAAATTTTAATTTTAAATTTTAATTGAAAATTGAAAATTTAAGTTTAAATTTTAAAAATTTAGATTTTCAAATTAAATTTTAAATTTTAAATTTTTGAATTTTCAATTTCAAATCTTAAATTTAAAATTTAAAATTCAAAATTTAAATTCAGATTGGAAAATTAAAAATTTAAATTTAGATTTAAAAAATTCAAATTTAAAATTTAAAATTTATTTTTTGTACAAATGTGCAATTTAAAAAGTATACTTTTAATTCAAATTTAATTTTTTAATTTACATTCAAATTTTAAATTATTTTAACATAAAATTTAACAAAAATATTAATGTATGTAAGTATCAAAAATTTTTTACCAAACAGTTTTAGAAAATTATTTTAAAAAAATTACTTTTATCTAGACTCAGTCAAACGCTCTATCACTTTTCACTAAAATCAATTCTCCAAATCAAAATCACTTATACGGAAATCACTTTTCCAGAAGTTATTCCAGAAGTTAGGCCAAACAGGTCGTACCAGACGTGATATTTTCTTGAAAAAAATAAAAACGTTGGCATAAGAAAACCGGAGGAGGAAGTTTATCAATGGAGTAGAGATTGCTTACAAGATGTTACATCTTATGCTTCCTTTTGAATAAAACCAAGAAGGATACAGTAACTGAGCCTCTTACAAGAAAGTAATATAAGCTCAAAGGAAAAGACTGCTTATCTACATAGAGGGGACCGAATTTTCTAGCATGTACATCTCCTTCCACGAGAGACGCAGGTTGCATGAAAAATGCAAGGATGATCAATACACTTCCACGTTCCACTGTTCTCCTTTCTTTAGTTCCTTCTTGTACGTCGCCCAGTCGATACCTGTTCATTGGAACATAAATACTGCATGTCAAGTTGTCGAGTTTCTGAAGTAGGAAACTACGCTTTGCGTTTAATACAATCCGACAATTTATCATTAAACCCGACAATTTTATTACCGTCTTTGGCGGCCAAAGACACCATAATGTCATCGATACCCTTCTCCATCCCCTTTAGTCCACACATGTATACAAAGGTATTGTCCTTCTTGAGTAGCTCCCACAATTCCTCGGCATACTCTGCCATGCGAGTCTGGATGTACATCTTCTCGCCTTTGGCATTAGTTTGCTCTCTGCTCACTGCAAAGTCGAGCCGGAAATTGTCCGGCGCCTTCTCCTCCATCTTCTCAAATTCCTGAGATTCAAAACAAAACCCATCACAAAAAGGTTGAGAAAACTTCTTCTTTTTTTGTCCTTTCGCGCGATGACTAAAATAAAGTTAGAGACTCTCAGAGGAAATGAGATAGCTCACCTCCTTATAAAGCAAGGAGCTGCTTGTAGGAACTCCCAAGAAGAGCCATGCTAGTCCATTGAACTGCATAATTTCATCGCAAACTAATCACGCTAAAAACAAGATCAGAAATGGCAATACATTCAAGCGTGGGAGTTTGAGGCGTAAACTAAATATCTCTTCCAGGTCAATTTGTGTTATTGTGTAGCAAACCAAATAGCCACATGGTTTCACACATAAATTCCGTTTGATATTGCTCTGCATTTGAAAGGAATTCCACCGCAAACCAAAGCACATGCGAAAAACATTACCTTGTAATCCTCGTGCTTCTCAAAGAACATTTTCCACAAGAATGCGCGGAAAGGAGCAATCCCAGTTCCTGTCGCAAGCTGCCATGAACCAACATATCTCGATAAGATGCTAAATAAAGTCGTCGAGTGAAACCCATAAGCAAAACTAAACTTATGGGAATGAGATTTACCATTATAACAGTTGCGTTAGGATCTTTTGGCATAAGCATTTCTTTTCCGACTGGTCCGGTAATCTTGACATCAGCACCAGGTTTGAGATCACCTGGGGAACAAACAGCAGGAAACCAGTTTAAGAGTACTCTCGTAAATGGAAAAAAAAAAAAAATCTCAAATTCTGCGCCGAATCATTCGGTAATTCACAGGGGAGAGAGAGAAGTTGAAGCTCTTACATAGGAAGTTCGAGCAAACTCCTTTCACTATCTCCCCCTGCTCATTGGTATAAACAAGCCGCTTCACGCAGAGAGAAACCTGCGGAAACGCCAAACCCCCCCGCATGCTGAATCCAATCAGTTTTCTTTTAACAGTAATATCAGAGCAATATAGTTGAACTTCAACCACCCAATAAAAAGCATGTGAAAATTTTCCTACTTTTTAGTATGTTAAATGCATGCCAATCAGCAAGTAATCAACCAAAATGATAAATCCATGATTCACAAAGAACTTAAAATCAGTGCTAACATGATCGGTGGTTTGCTGTGAAGCTCTTCGAATTGCATGCAACTTAACAAGGATTTAAATGGCACACTCCTCAGGACATACCAGCATATGCAAGAATCAAAATTTACGAATTTGCGAGGAAATGAATCGAAACGTCGGTAATTCTATTCACAATTCACTCACGGTTTTGGAATCGCCGAAGTCTCCGAGAGCGCTGCTGGCGATGGAGTACAATCTCAGCTTGTGGGGCTTCCCATTCTTATCCACCCCATCAGGGATCACTCCAATGGATTGCCCCTCTCTGTAGGGCACCTGCCCTGCAAAAAAAAAAAAAAAAAAAAAAACGAAATACCCACCTCATGTTCCTCGAAATTGAGCAAACCCTAGCACGCAGAAACCGCAGAAAGTAAGAGAGATGGACCATCGGTGCTGAAGACCATGTGCCATGTCTCGCCGGGGGCGTCGTCGCCGGTGATCTTGGTGTTGAGGAGGCAGCGGCCGATGAAGGGCTCCTTGGGCTTGAACTTGTTGGTGACGAGCCCCTCGTCCTGCTTCTTCGAGACCTTCTCAACCTTCGCCGGAGCCTCGGTGGTCACCTGAGCTCGTAACGGCGCAACGCCGCCCCCTCTCCCGACTGCGGCCTTTGCGACGCCTCTCGGGTACAACAAGCACGTCTACGAAGCAAGGAACGAAACGAGAAACCCACAAAAAGTGAGCTTTTTAAGCACGCTCTCTAATGGCGGGGCGGGGTGGAAAAGGTCTCACCTTGTGGAGCGAGGGAGAAGGGGAGGATATGGAGGAGGAGGAGGGGAGGGACACGGCCGCGGCGAATGCGGCGGCGGCGGCGGCCATTGTCGATGGCTTGGAGCGAGCAACGGAGGAGGAGAAAGAGGAAGAGGAAGAGGAAGAGGAAGAGGACGAGGTATTGGGGAGAGGTGGTGAGGGAGAAGAAGAGGAGTGGAGTGGGGTGAGGGGATTGGGGTTGGGATGAGTGGAGGAGAGTGGTGGTGGGAATGAAGTGGTGGTCGAGTGCTTGGGATTTTGGAGCGGATCGATAAATGTGGGGAGAGAGATTTTTATTTAGGTGGTGCGGAGTTGATATCATACATTTTTATGATGGAAACGCTTCACGTTGGATTATAGCTTTTGTGCACTCCTATGATTGATGGACGAATACGATTCGCCGTGACAAAAAATCAACGGCCTCGCTATTTTTGGCTTATGAAAGTATTTATAATTATTTTTCTTATTATTGTTGTTGTTGTTATAATTTAGTTATTAATATAAAATTAGAGAATTGAGTTAGAATATTTCTAAAAGCACAAATCTATTAGTGCTTTTAAGTTCGTAACTCTTTGATGAAGATGACGCAGGGCTAGAATAGTGATAGTAAGTGAAATAGTGTTTGATTCAAAAGTTACTAATTATCAAAACATACGTAGATCAAAAGGCTAGAACTTAAAAGTACCAATAAATTAGTACTTTTAGATATAATATAGTTCAACTCGAAGTGAATTGAGATATTTTTAAAAGTACTAATTCATTGGTACTTTTAAATTTGTAGCTCTTAGGTGGACTCTTAGGTGGACGTGACGAAGGATATTATAAAAGTAAGAGAGATTTTTTTTGTACTCTAATTTGGTTAGAATTAAAGCTTCTATTCTATCTCCATTCGTGTATGACAATTGTAAAATTACGTAAATTATTTTTATATTTTATTTTCTCTCTCTTTTGATTCATTTTTTTGTAGTTTGTATCTGATGAGATTAATTTTTTTTTTTTTTACGTTTATTTATTGTAACACAATGTTTGGACTTTGTTTATGTTATATGAAAAATTGTGAAAAAAAAAATTATACACGATAAGTTTTAAAGAGCAATACTATATATGCATCTTACAGCTCCTCATTGAAGGATTTTTATTGGACCCTTATCTAGTTAATAAAAAAAAAATTGTTTTACTTATATACCAAAAACTCAAAGAATTTTTTAGCCCCAAAATAAAAAAGTTTAAAATTTATATTTCCATTTTTAATGTATAAATAACATATTTCTAAGTTCAAAGCTTATTTTTACTTTGGAATATTACAGAGGTGGTAATTTGACGCATCAAATAAGTGCTTCTGATCATCAATTGATCAGTGACATCTAAAAAGAGAGCCACAATTTAATGGAGAAAAGATGGTATTATTCGCAACCACTGATCCGCGAAAATTACGATATTCATGACCAACAAATACGCAACTAAGATGAGCAAAACCCCAAATACTAGTTTAGGTTGAGTTCTTAAGCTATCAAATCAAATAAATGATACAAGTTCATCAATGTTACTGTAATAAGTAAATCAACGACCAGGATGACGAGATGCAACTCAAAAGTCAACACTCTTCTTCGTTCTCAGCATCGTTTTCGCATGCACAGCCCTCATCTTCTTCAGTTCAAATATGTCCTCCTCTGTTACAAAAAAATAAACTAAAATTAAACTAAAAAGCCAAAAAAAATAAACTTATAGTTAAAACTCCAATCAAGGGGCAAAAAAAATCTTTAGATATTTTTTTTATATTAAAAAAAAATATCTCGGGGTTGTTATCACCAAATAATTTGCTCCATAAGCCAAATATATAGGCGGAAAAAAAAAGGATGCATCATCTTGAATATTTAAAAAACATGGCACAATGTAGCCACTAATTAATCGTACGTGATGCAAAGTACACTGTGGTTAATTCTTATGACATAAAACTAGTGCTCTAATTAACTACAAATGTTGCATCAAAAACAAATCTAGCAAAAAAAAATAAAATAAAAAACTGGGGAAAACATTAATTCACCTGGGCGTAGAACTTCTCCCTCTCCCTCCTCGTATGCTCGCTCCCCGGCTTGTTGAAGTTGATCTCCAGGTTGGTCTCCGACATGTCGCGGAGCACTGTCGACCCCGGCATCGTCCCCCCCATCATCGCCGACTTCAAGAAGTTGTTCGCGTTCGCCGACATCATATTTGCCGTACTTATCGCATTCATCAGCTGCTGCTGCTGCTGCCGCAGAAGCACCGCCGCCTGATCCGCCTCCGCCGCCGCCGCCGCTGCATCCTTCTGAACCGGACCGGTTTGCTGGTAAAACTCCTTGGCCGGCGACGTGGGCACGAAGCACCCGACGTGGCCGCCGAATTGACACTCAATGCACACGTAAAACCACTGCATGGGGTCGCACGAATTTCGACACAGGTCGCATACTAAATGTGTGCCCGCGGGGAAAGGGTATTCATAGGTGAGCGCCACCGGGTGGGGGTGCGACGGGTGGTGGACACTCTCTGGGAGCGCCGCGCAGGCCGGGTGGAGGTCGAAGCTGCAGTGGGAGCAGTGGAAGGCGAAGGCGACGCCCCCGCGGCGGCACGCGTCGCACGCGAAGAAGCCGCCGCCGATGCCGCCATCGGTGTAGGCGGGGGCGAGGAGGAGGGAGAGGGGGTGCGCCGGGTGGGAGGGGTGGGGGAGCATCTTCGGGAGGCGGGCGCACGGTGGGTGGAGCGCGAAGCGGCACGGCGCGCATTCGAAGATGGAGCCGCTGCACCGCAAGCGGCAGGCATGGCACGTCGGAGCGGCGGCGACCGCGGGGGGGATGTCGGTGAGGTGCAGGGGGTGGAGGTGGCTAATGTGAATGAGGGTGTAATCTTCCTTGTTTTCCTTCTCCATTATCGATTGTTTGATCTCGATCTTGATAAGTTGTATATATAATAAGTAAGTTTGTGATTTGTGAAATTAATGTCATTGAGTCAACTGAGCATGCAAGTAGGTATTGTAGGGATAATGGGTCCTTTTTTATTTTACAAATATATATATATATATATATATATATATATATATATATAGTTGATCTAGCGAATACTTTACAACTATCATCTCCATGTTGCTACACGTTTTTACCATCTGGCATCTACTTGTTTGATTACAAAATAGCCCCTCTGGATCAAAACACTATTCCACTTACCACCACCTACCACCTCATCTCACCACTCCTCTTCATTCCAAGGGCTAAAAACACACAAGTATACTTGAGGATACTTGTAAAAGTATTCTAGCCCTACTATTATATATATATATAATTATATATATATATATATATATATATACTATATATATATATATAATTTAGGCTGAATACTATTAGAGCAAACGGGTTTTTTGCCTATTCAAATTTTTAACCCTTGATGAAAAATGTCTGTAGGGTCAGGATGATATTAGTTGGTTAGAGTGAGTAGTCAAAAAAAACTGATACAATAATGGAATTTTGCTACTAAATAGTAGCCAGTCCAACTCTCTTCTCTCTCTCTCCTCTCTCTCTCTTCTCTCCCATCTCTCTCTTATTATATATATAATATAGAGAGCAGAGAGACAGATGAGACGAGAGACGACCGAGAGAGAGAGAGAGTTGGACTCGGCTACTATTAGCTTAACAAAATTCTTTTTTTTTTTTTTTTGAGAAAATACGGTAGCACGCGTAACCCGCCTTCGTTATTTCATTTAAAAATAAACTTAGCTGAAATAGTGAATCAATTAGGATATTCGAACTTGGAGCCTCGCGCTACAACCACTAAGTCCTGTTGTCACTTGCTCTAGGGGACGGTCGGTGTGCAAAATCCCATTGTTGCTACCCAATTTTTTAAGCTTTTGAACAATCTTTTTCATCATTTCTAACCATTGGATTAATACGTATAACCCAGTAGAGACACTCAACCCTAGGGGACCACTCAACTCTAACTAACTAAATAATCATTCCTAACCCTACAATTTTTAATCCAAAGGCTTAAAAACTTGATAGCAAAAATGAGGGTTTTACTATAATAGTATTCCAGATATATATATATATTATTTAATTAATTAAAAATATATATATTTATTATAATATATATATATTAATATATATATATATATTTTAATTGAGCTAGAATACTCTTAAAAAAGCCAACCTCTTTGGTGCTTTCTAGTTTTTAATTAATCTTATCTCCTTGATTACTAAGTAAATTATTGGATTCAAACAATACTTCACCTACCACGCTACATCATCATCTCAACTCTACATCTCTAACATCAATAGCTAAAAATTCAAAAGCATAACCCTTATGCTTGGAGTATTCTAGCCTCAACTCTCTCTCTCTCTCTCTCTCTCTCTCTCCTCTCTCTCTCTATATATATATACTAGTATATATATATATATATATATATATATATAGCTAGACTGGTATACTATCGGTAGCACGGAGGTCTCCGTGCTACCAAATTGTTTTTAATGATGCGGCTTCCAAATCGACGATCGGCTCCGTTAAACTTTATCTACAATATTAAAAGTATTTGAAAACTAAATTTTATAATTTTTCAACATCATTTAGTTAGTGATCAAAAGGTCTCAAAATTAACAATTTTAATGATAGATGTGATGCGTTTGTGAATTTAACGGTATATAACAATCCAAATTTGATGAAATTTTTATAGAAATTTCTTTTTACTATTTAGAGTAAGATCAGTATCTCCGATCTTAAATTCAACTTTTTTATCATCATTTTTTATGAGATTTTTATTTTCAACCGTTCATTTTTAGATTATTCGTTTGATAGGTAAATAATGCCGAAAAATTATGAAATTTAGTTTTCAAATACTTTCAATAGTATAGATCAAGTCTAATGGGGCCGATCGTCGATTTGGAAGCCGCATCATTGAAAACAACTTGGTAGCACGGAGGCCTCTGTGCTACCGATAGTATACCAGTCTAGCTCTACATATATATATATATATATACACACTGTGAGGTTAGGATTATTATACTATTATACTATTATAGTATGATCCCTTTTGTGTTTATAAATTATTTTTGATGTTGAAATTTTTGACTCAACTATTAATACTAATAAATATATATAATTTAGAGAATTAAATATTCTAGAATAGTTAAAATCGGATGATATTCTAAAAACAGAGGATAGAATTTTTAAATTTAAGACGGAGAGTTATTAATCTTGATCTACACAGTGAATAAAATTATTTATTAAAAATTAAATAATTTCGATTCTTTTAGACCGTTAACTTGAAAAACGTTTCATACCGATCGTTAAAAATATCAATTTTGATGCCCATTGATCGTAAGGTATATGAGAGTTGGGCTAGAATACTCTCAAAAGCGACAAGAGGTTAGTGTTTTTGAGTTTTTAACTCTTTGATGGAGAAAAGTAAGGTTGGAATGATGGTAGTAGGTGGTGGTAGGTAAAATAGTATTTGATCCAAAGGCTATTAGTAATCAAAAATAGATCCAAAGGCTAGAAACTTAGAAGTAAAAAAGAGATGATACTTCTAAAGTAGTCTAGCTCAATTCGGCATATGATGTTAAAAAATATAAGATTTAGTTTTTAGAATCTAAATTATATTTCATGGTACTCATTTTCTCTCTCTGCACATAATGAGAAATATTAATTCTACATGTCTGTTAATATGCATGGCTGCTGGAGCCTTAATTATCTTCATGGACTTGGGGTCAACTCTACAATTAAAGAGTTCCAAATTATGAAATGCTCCTACCCAAAAATCATGGACAAAGTCAACCCTTCAATTAAACAGTTTCAAATATTTCAGAAAACACTTAAAAGTGAGGAGCGCCTCATTATATTTTATCAATGTTCAATGTTGTAGTGAAATTCATTCATGTGAAAAATTTACTTTTATTTTAAAACAATGTTTTAAAATTCGGACGCGGTATGAATTATACCGTCCATCAAATTATTTTAATAATTCCTGTAATAAACTTTTCAACAAAGTCGTGCCGTAAATTTTCTATATTTATTAAATGGTCATCATGTCGGTGTAAAAGTTTACACAGATCTTTTAATGATCAAGTTTAGTAGTTTTTAATTCACTTTTTTTTTTTTTTCTTTCTTTCTTTTTATTAAAGATCTAGTTGATTGAGTTACCTTCAAAGTCGTTATGTTGACCCGACGTGGTGCCGGATTCTTCGGGTGAATAACATGCACGAGCAACGTTGCTCAATTTTGCGAGGAAACGAAAAATAAAGGAATTAAAAATTTTAAATTTCAATTTTTTCAAAACTAGATTGATTCTGGAGAATAACAAGAAAGTAATTAAGTACGTGCTCGTCACATTAATTTGGATTTGGATCGAGTCAATACTACTAAACAATATTTGTATTAGGAGCATCTCATTCTTTTTTGCTGGCCCCTCGAGATCTATCACCCATCATGTTGAGATTTAGACAGAGTGTCTTTATACTGAAATAAACAATTAAGTTTCAAAAGTGTGGTAAATCACACAGCTCTTCAAATTGTCTCGGTGAGGTCATTTCATTGAGAATCTTCTCAATGCAGTCGCACTCCAATCTAATCAGAAGCATTTTGTAAAATTTACGATACTGAGCCTACCGCTTAGCATAAAGAAATAGCTCAAGTTGTTGTTGTTGTTGCTGTTGCTGTTTCTTTTTGTTTCTTGGAGCTTTGTCTGTAGGTTTCTGGCTCGAATCCTCTGGTATGTATGGTACTTTTGTTTTAATAAGAGGCGCGAGCCTAATTCGACAAAAGCACAAGCAGGATCAAACTCCAGATCTCAACCTGGGCAACAAATTCCAGCTCATGCTAGGATGATAAAGGGATACTCTTCATAAGTTTGCAGAATTAAATATCCAGATGGGCCAGAGTCTATCAGCTGATGATTGGGCTAGCCCTGGACATTCCTGATCAGGCCTTGGGCTGAAACCCAATTATTCATCATCTTCATGTCATTTTGCATCTTTCCTTCAGTGGATTCAGCTTCAGGTTGTAATTATATATATAGCTAAATTCATATATATATATATATATATATATATATACTATAGGGTCCGGCTACTATACTATTATGAGTACGATCGCCCTTGTACTCATAAGTTATTTTCGATGGTAGAGCTTCCGAATCGACAATCCACACCATTAAACGTTATTTACAGCGTTGAAAACTTCTAGAAATCAAATTTTATAATTTTTCGACATCATTTACCTTACGATCAAGAGGTCACAAATTTGACAATTTTTAACGGCCGGTATGAGATACTTGCTAGTTTAACGGTATTAAAGAATCGAAATTTGTTGATTTTTTGATAGAAAATTCTATTCACTACATAGATAAAGATCAATAACTCTGATCTTGAATTAAAGGATCTGATCATACTTTTTAGGACGTCGTTCGATTTTGACCATTCATTTTATACCCGCTTGATGGACTTTATTATGATTTTGAAAATTTACGAAATTTATTTTCTACAAGTTTCAAATACTCTAGATCATATTTAACGAAGTGGATCGTCGATTCGGAAGCTCCATCATTGAAAACAACTTTATGAGTACGAGGGCTCAAATACTAATAATAGTATAGTAGCCATGCCCTATATATATATATATATATATATATATATATATATATTAGTCCGAGCTACTATTGCCTTATATAATATTTATATTTGTAGCACGGAGCGCTCCGTGCTACCAAGTTGTTTTCGATGATGCGGCTTCAAATCGACGATCGGCTCTCCGTTAGACTTGATCTACACATTGAAAGTATTTGGAAACAAAATTTCAAATTTTTTCGACCTCACTTTACTAGTGATCAAAAGATCTCAAAATTAACAGTTTTAATGGCCGATGTGGTGTGTTGTGTGAGTTTAACGATGTAAAAGAATCCAAATGCGATGAAAAATTTTATAGAAAATTCTTTTCACTATTTAGAATAATCAGTATATCCGATCTTGAATTCAACTTTTTTATCATCATTTTTATGAGATTTTTATTTTCAGCGTTCAATTTTAGACTACTTGTTTGATAGGTAAATGATATCGAAAAATATAAAATTTAGTTTCTAATACTTTCAATAGTGTAGATCAACTCTAACGGAGCCGATCATCGATTTGGAAGACACACTCATCGAAAACAACTGTGTAGCACGGAGCGCTCCGTGCTACCGATAGTATAGTAGCTAGCTCTATATATATATATATATAAGAGTGAGCTAGAATACTTTTACAAGTATCACCTGGGTGGTGCTTTAGTATTTTTAGCCTTTGGATGGAGAGATGAGGTTGAGATGATGGTGGAGTGGGTAGGTGGAATAGTATTTGATCCAAGGACTATTAGTAATTAAAAGTAGATCCAATGCTAAAACCTAATAACACAATGGAGGTGATACTTGTAAAGTATCCTAGCTCAACCTCTCTCTCTCTCTCTCTCTCTCTCTCTCTCTCTATATATATATATATTATATATTATAATATAGAGTCCGCTGCTATACTTATTATGAGTACGATACCCTCGTACTCATAAGTTGTTTTCGATGATAGAGCTTCCGAATCGACGATCCACACCGTTAAACGTTATCTAGAGCATTTGAAACATCAAGAAATCAAATTTCATAATTTTTCGACATCATTTAACTTACGATCAAAAGCTCACAAAATTGACAATTTTTAACGGCCGGTATGGAATACTTGCTAGTTTAATGGTGCAAAAGAATCCGAATAGGTTAAATTTTTGATAGAAAATTCTATTCATTACCTAGATAAAGATCAATAACTCTAATCTTAAATTGAAGAATCCGAACATCAATTTTTAAGACATCGTTCGATTTTGACCCTTCATTTTATGCCCGCTTGATGGACTTTATTATGATTTCGAAAAATGACGAAATTTACTTAAAAGTTTCAAATACTCTAGATCATATTTAACGGAGCGGATTGCCGATTCGGAAGCTCCATCATCGAAAACAACTTAAGAGTACCAAGGGCCCAATACTCACACTACAACAAAAACGGTCTATAGCGACACTTTTAAATGTAGGTACATGTCAAAAAAGTGCTGCTAGCTAAAATTACCGACACTTTTAAAAAGTGTTGCTATATGTAGGGTCGCTAGGTATATAGTGATAGTTAAAGAGTGTCGCTATAACCTAAAAGAGTACTACTAATTTACCAAAAATTTATTTAAGCATTTAGCAACCGCCGAAACTTTATCTCGTTGGCTGCGGTGGCGGAGGAGGACGACAGGAATGGCTTTTCGTCTAGAATTTGAGTGGCTTGAGTGAAGAGAGAAGAAAATATGGTAATTGATTTTTCTTTTTCTTTTTTTCTTTTCTGTTTGTAATCGGGTCAAATGGACTGGGTGTGGTGGGTTGAGTAGAGTAATCTTTTATTTTTGATTGGATTGGGCTTTATATTTAGGCATATTATAGATATTTTTTTTAAGTTTTAGCATAAATGGGACAGTTCTCAAAAGTGTCCCAAATATGTGTCCCTATAACTAATTCTGTTGTAGTGTCATAATGAATAGTACTCTACTCTCTCTCTCTCTCTCATTCTGTTGTAGTGTCATAATTGAATAGTAGCTCTACTCTCTCTCTCTATCTCTCCTCTTCTCTACATCTCTCTCTCTCTCTCTATATAACTATAACTATATATATATATATATATATAAAACTAGTTATGTTGCGATCAGAGCACCGAATAAATAGCTGTCGATAATTATTTTCAAGAAATGAATGAACTTTGTTTTGACCTTTTTGTTTCTTAATGTTATAAAATAATAATAATAATAATAATCAGAGAGCGTGCTTATTCCACTATGCTACATGCATGAACTAATGTGGCATATATATGTTGTGGGTGCGTGGGGCTTTTATTAAGTTTTGAAAGTGAATACAATGATGAATAAAGCTGTTCAAGAAATCAGGTTTCGGCAAATCTAGCACAAATTTACAAAGAGGTACCTTGATTAAAAATGTAAAGTCATTTCATTGCACAACTAAATCTACAAGCAACAATTTGTAGACACAAGTAGTCATAAATGATTCATGCAAATGAAGCACTATACGTAAAATTACCTTCACCTTCTTAATCACCGTTGATGTATTTAATTACTATCTTGAATAAGATCTGTATGAGCATTAATGTTCTGAAGCATCCAATAACCAATTATAAAGCAAGCTAAGGGATCACAAAAAGGGATACGTGAGCTTTGGGAGACATCAACATCAACAATGAAATGGGGTGTGTAATTTGGTACTGGTGAATTGGCACCACTTCTTAATGGCTGCTGCTTATCTAACAGGAGATATTATAAGCATTGGCTTGGGATGGTAGTAGGTACTGCACATTGATTGTTATCCCCCTGGCACCAAAATGATGATTAAGAAATGAAAAACGAGAAAAGTGAGGCGAAAAATAAATCAACAGTGTACTATGCGACCAAAAACTCTTTTCAAACACCTCTTTTTTTTTTTTGTTGCTCAAATTCGTTCGGTGTGAATCTTAGTTCTCGTTTGGTTGGGATATAAAGGAGTGGGATAACCCCTTATCCCACCTCTTATATTTTCAAACAAAAAAAAGGGTGGGATTGCTATCCCTCCTCTTAACCGGTTATTCCGGAATAACCTGTTAAGGGGCGGGGTTAGCAATCCTAGGGTGAGAATAACTATTCCTACCCTTATCTAATTTAAAATTAAAATGTAAATTATAAATTTTAAAAATTGATAATTTGTAATCTTAAAATTAAAATTTATAATTTTAAATTCTAAATTTTAGAATTTAAATTATAAATTTTAAATTTGATATATTTAAATTTTTAAATTTAAAATTTAAGATTTTATATTTCTAAATTTAGATTTGATCTTAAATTTAAAATTTGAAATTAAAAATTTAGAACTTTGAATTTTCGTATTTGAGATTTTTAAATTCAATTTTTAATTTTGTATTTTTTAAAATTTAAGAGTTATATATTTAAATTTAAAATTTTAAATATAAAATTTAAAAATTTTAATTCACACATAATAAAGAGGGCAATATTATTATTTTTTATTTATAATCACCCACTATCCTTCTTATTTTACTTACTTACTCCAACCAAATACTATTTCACTTATACCTGACTAAACTCAATACTCACAATCAAACACAAAATTACTCTATACCCACCTTAATTATACCTCATCTTATACCTTATCCCTGAAATAACTATTTCTTACTTATATTCGAATCAAACGATTAAAGTACTGCAGTGTGGATCTGACACGGGTTCAGTCAATTGATGCAACAAAAGATAGAATAGGTCTTCTCCAAAGACCGAGTTGCCCCTATGTATATGAGCTATTATTTTTTTTTTTTTGAGAGAGATAGGTAGTACGCTACCCGCTTCGTTTATTTCATTTAGAAATAAATTTAGTTAGAAATGTGAATTAATTAGAATTCAAACTTGGAATCTCATGTACAAACCACTAAGTTTTTTATTACTTGCTCTCGAGACAGTCGGTGCATATGAGCTATTCTTGACCAGTACATTATAAACACTAGTTGTGTTTGTCGATCGAGTCGGTGTAAACAGTACTGTAGGGTTGGGTCCACTAAACAGATCAAGTCTTGTCATACTCACTAGCAGGTATCTGGATCCGGGGGTTAATGGATTGGATTGATCAACTCATCGATACCCAACAAAAGGAAAAAAAAAAAAAAGAAGACTTGTCAGGTTCTCAAACTAGACTTAGCCAATTTCACTGTTAGGTTAGAGTACTCATCCGAGAAATCAGGTAATTAGACACTAACAGGTCTAATCAAAACTTGTGCACCCTAACGCCATAGAACTGGTCAGGGACAAAAATTTGCTGGGCGTAGTCCCCAAACTATTAGTTTGGGGACAATGCGGATGGGCGCTACATGGCCCATCCCACGGTTGCCCTCTCTCTCCATATGCTGCTTTCTCTCTCTCTAAAAATACAAGGCATCATTTTTTTTTGTTTCCTTTCGTAGGTGCCGTCGGATGGGCCACGTGGCACCCATCCGCATTGTCCCCAAACTAAAATAGTTTGGGGATGTTGCCCAACAGATTTTTGTCCACTGGTTAGTGCATTAGTGCGTGTAGCAAGATCGAAAACTTTATTAGATCATAAAGAGAAAATAATTATATTATTTCCTATCAAAAATCAAAAAAGTACTTATAAGACAGTAAGTCATTGGCTGCACCTGATGTATCTACAAATCTCATGCACCGCACAGAACGTGATAGATGCGACACTACATGTCTAAATAACCAATTTGTTAAAAAATATCATAAACTGTCGAAACTTACTAAGTATCAGGTAGTGCGAAAAATTGAACTCTATTCAACAAATTAGATCCGATTTTCGTACCCTCTCTCTCTCTCTCAAATAGGGTCTTAGAGGGCGGTGTATTAGATGTACTTACGCATGCGGTGCAGGTAATAATTTCTCATTTGATTGGGTAATGGTTTTAATTAGGTGTAGAATTGATTGCCGAGATCTAATTGGATCGAAGTGGATGTCTCCTGTATCCAGCTGTGTAGAGAGAGAGAGAGAGAGAGAGAGAGAGAGGAAGGAGGGAGGAGCAGTGGTTCTAGATTTTCTAGATTTGGTAGCCCAAAAGGGTTCGGGGCAATAAAAATTTAAAAAATATCAGCTATATTATTAATCTGACATTTTTATTTAATTAGTTTTTTTAATGTTTTATTATATTTTAAAAAATATAATTAATTTGAATAGATGACGTGGTATAAGAATGAATTTTTTTGGGAGCCAAGTAGCGTTGTCTCTTGATTGCTGAGGTGGCCCGTGAAATAAATTTTTCAGCGACATGTGTCGTCACGCGACTCGTCCGGGGGGAGCCGTTGGCGACGTGACAAGTGTTCGCCCAATAGTGGTCGGATATTCTTTAATAAATAATAAAAGTTATAATAGTGGTGGAGAACAGGGGAAGAGATATATATATATGAGTTGGTGGTAACTGGTCAAGGAGACGAGACGCCCTCGATTGGTGGATAAGGGTCGTCGTCCACGCCACGAAAGAAGGGGGCCTGAGTTGTGGGCGGACCGGGGCCCACTTGGCGAGCATTCATTGGTTTGCGTTCCGGGCAAGATAGTTTATACGTGTGGGACCCACGATTACCACGTGACGAGGTTTTTTTTTTTTTTTTTTTTTTTTTTAAATGCAAACCTATTCTGGTAAAAGAAAAACTGGTGGATACCTTATAGTACGTAAAGACCAATCCTTTTTATTATTATTGATATATTAGTAAAGTAACGACCAATTTTACCAAATTTTTGTTCGTTCTATCAAAATTTTAAAATAGAGACTAGAGTAGAGGGATTTTTACCTTTTCTAGCCCTGTTTTATCCATTGTAGTTTTTGGCACTTTTCATTTACTTTATTGTCCTTCAAATAGCACAGCTTTGGTTGTTGGCTGAGAAAAATCGCGGCGGCTCATGTAGAACGATCTGGCTCGGGAGCTGACAGGTAACAACATCCTTCGCTGTGAAAGGCGCGATTTGATTTCGTCTCTCCGATGCAGATCGGAGAGGAAGCGATTTGGTGGAGTTCGAGCTTGAGGAAAGATGTCAACATCTTCACACTAACAAGCCGAAGGTCTGGCGCTTCGGCTTTCGAGATTCGGCCGCTCTCCGGCCCAAAGTGGCGACTCTGGAATTGCTGTGCGGCGGTGATCCTCGAAATTACAGGATCACGCAGTTGGAGACGTGCGGCATTGGGGAATACGTTCGTTGGTTACGATGCGGTGGTCTAGCAGTGATCGGAATGGTCGTCGAGCACGTTGTCTCGATGGCTAAAAGGCAGCAAAAGTTACATTACAATTACTGTCAAATTAGGTTACACCTACTCCCACAATAAGAGGGACAGTGCTTATGGTAGCCGGTGTTTCAACAATATTTAGCCAACTAAATTGAATCGTGAGACTTTAATTATAATAAGATATAAATTTTAAAGAAAACATTACAAAAATTAAAATTTAGTGAAAACTTCAAAAAACTCACCTGTGGTTTCGTATTTTTTTATTTTAGTACCCTATAGTTTAAAATGTATCAAGTTAGTACCCCGTGGTTTCGCACTTTCCCATTTTAGTACCCTGTGGTTTAAAGTGTATCAAGTTAGTATTCTGTGGTTTTATTTTTATATCAAGTTAGTACCTTGTGGTTTTATTTTTGTATCAAGTTAGTGCCCTGTGGTTTTATTTTTCTCTTAATGAAATATTAAACCACAGGATACTAAAGTGAAAAAGTGTGAAACCACAAGGTACTAAAGTGAGAAAGTGTGAAACCACAGGGTACTAACTTGATACACTTTAAACCACAGGGTACTAAAGTGAGAAAGTGCGAAACCACAGGGTGCTAACTTGATACACTTTAAACCACATGGTACTAAAGTGAGAAAGAGTGAAACCACAAGGGGAGTATTTGAAGTTTTTCCTAAAATTTATAAGCCAAAATATCATGAGTTTCATAATTTGTGTACAAAAAATATAATTTATTTATAAAATTATGGATAAATATATCAATACTTTTAAATACAAGCAGGAGACAGCTCAGCATAAAGAACAAAAGAAGTAAACAGTGCAATAATATGAAGATAAAATAATATGAGTGGGCCACCCATGTAGGAGGGTTCGACCCAGTCCCTCCACTGTGTCATGTCTCCCAACTAGGCCCAATTGAGGGTCGACACGGCTTAAAGCGAGTTTACGATCAAAAATGACTTCACCCCTCTTTATTTTCACTCAAACAAATAGGCCCAAAAGGGGCTCTACAGTTTCTGACACATTTTTTTTTTTAATTTTTTTTGAGAGAAANGTAGCACACTATCCGCTTCGTTTATTTCATTTAAAAATAAACTTAGCTAGAAATGTAAATCAACTAGGATTCGAACTTGGGTCTCGGATACCAACCACCAAATTCTTTGCCACTTGCTCTAGGGACAGTCGGTACCCATTTTATTTTTATTTTTATTTTTATTTTTTTTCCAATAGGTGGATAAGCCACAAGAAGATCCTAGCTTACTGGAGAAATCATTTGCCTGGACCTGGTTCACAGCATCATCTGTGGACTTTACGTAGTAATCTCCATTATTGCTACATAAAATCATTGCCGGGGATGAATTTCGATTGTTTGTTATATTTAAAAATTATTTTATTTTAAAACAGTAAGGATTAGAACAAGTAGTGGAATAGAGGTTGGTTGCGTATCAGTTCGTATCTGAGACGGTAGACTAAGTTCAGAACCAAAATAAGCCGTTAGGATCTGAGACCTTCACCATCTTAAAAAATTATAACTTCTATTTATCAAACAAAAAAATGTAACACGCTCACATATAATCTTTTGAATATAGAATGGATTAAAAGTAGAATTTGATTTTAAAATCTCTTTAATAGTAGGTTTCAGAAGTTCGGTGAATATATAGTTACTAAGCACATATGATAGTTTCTTCAATCTGAAAGTGTTTTCTGCTTACTCTTCAGTATTATACGCATACAATTACAACATATATATTTTGTGTTGTTAGTGATTTTGATCTTGTAGATTTTAAACGGAGTTTTAGAATAAGAGGCTTACGAGACACTTAAAAAAAAAAAGAAAAGGAGCGAAAAAATAAAAACAAAAGCTAAGAATCACTTTAATGTGAGAACTCATTACTCACACGCGCGATAGGACCAGTGTCGTCCCACTAGCAAGCCAACCATATAGCAATAATTTATGAATCCAATTAAATATATTTTGATATTATATGTGTTAGAATTGCATTTTATAGATATTTATTTGAAGAATCAAATGAAAATAATAAAGTTCTCGTTGGGCCCAATTAAGTTGCCTACAGAATACATATCTAAATGATCAGAATCTTGACTCATCAATAAGTGTTATTTTGACCCACATCTCGTTCATGAGCTTCTTGAGCCCCGATAAAGATCACATGGGATCCGATAGTCTGACCCGATTAACCACTCTTCTTAACATCACTGCTTCTGAATCTGTTGAATATAAATGATTAAAATTACTATTTTGCAATCAGGGTATAAATAATAAACATTCTTCTGGCTAGTGCATAGTTTGGAGTTTGAAATGAACTAAGCCAATCTCTCTAGTAAATATCATCAATGTGGAAATTTTTGACTAATAGGAAATGTTTGAGGTTACTTTAGATGTCACATTGGCTGGATCTATTCAATCGCAATGCTTTAACATTTGTTACCAAAATTTTATTTATTCGATCACACTAGCCCGACTGATCATTTGACAAGTTTTTGGTGTACAACTAGTTTGCTATTATATAAAATAGTCTCCTCATGCAGATTTTAACTAGATTTCAAAACATTGATTGACACATCAGAATTAACTCTCATTTGTGACTAAAATGGTCTCATCAAACTGATTCAACTGGTTTGGCAAGGGTAAAAGATGGAAACATCTCTCTACACCAAACTTAAAGCTTCATATATCTCTCTACACCAAACTTTAACTTGTCCCAGATTTTCTAACATGCAATGCTCTCCCATACATGCCTAAATATACCCAACTCATGCACAGTGCCTGATGACTAGAATTGGGCTCCACTGTCAGTGTAGAACTAACTTCGACAGGAACTTAACAAGAACCAGATTTCAATATCTTCCCAGCTTAATTCAATAGGAATTGTCTGTTTCGTGCCGCATTGCAGGTTCCTTTTAAGATTTTATATTCATACCCTTTATAATCTTTCCCCTCACTTTGTTTCCCTTTGACCTATCAACAAGTGCTAGATATTATGCTACGATGTTCTAAAGTTTTTTGAGTTATATACTTTTTGACCTCTATTGATGTGATTATCTTTCATTCGCTCCATAATAATTTACCACAAGAACAATTTGAAAAGTTGAATACCTGAGCTGCAATAATAAACTAGGATTCAAAATCGTAATTATCTAATCACTGAGCAAAACTCGCGCTCAAGTACAGTCAACAACTTGCTCCAAAAGATTTGAAATATATATATATATATATATAGAGAGAGAGAGAGAGAGAGAGAGAGCAACTGTTCCGAAAGATTTGCAATAAAAGAACGGCAGAACTAAAATGTAACTCTGTAATGTTTTATTTTTGATTTTGACCTCAAATTTAGCATTCATGTTTTAGTTGGTTTAAGTTTAAACTTGCCATGCAATAAATAGCTCGTTTTTTTTTTTTTTTTTTCCTTTGATGGTAAAGTGCAAGTTTACAAGTAATCTAGCATTTAGCGGCATTAAATAGGTGGTTGGACTAGTGATTGACGAATACAAGTTGGTCTTTAGATTAAATGCTGAGACGTATTGCCATGACATGTGGCATTTTGAATAAATAAAATTGATTTTTCTCTTTAAAGTAATATTATTAATCACAAATGATACGATACTATTATCATTATGCAAAAATAATTATTAATTATATTCACTTTATTTACAAACGAAATTTAATTAAATTTAGTTTTATCTAGCAAAAAAAAAAAGTGTATTGATATATATTTTATTTTTCTCTCGAAGCTCAAAAATGAATCCTAACTTACAGATATGTTACTTTTACTTTGACCCTAGTTATTATTTTATTATTATTATTATTACTATTATTATTCTCACAAGATGCAACACATGTACGTGGCATTAAATTATGTCGGTTTTCCACTTCTATAAAATTCGATTATTCCGTACTATTGCAGCAAGTTCTAGGTTTCTGTACGAATAATAATACGAACAGATTTGATGGAATATGAATTATTATTCCACTTTTGTACAATTTATTACTTGATCATCATAAAAATATATTAATTATTTTTCAAAACTAAATGGACATTGAACAAATTATTTCTATATATTAATATTTGCATAAATTATGTGCTGTCGAATTTAAAAATATAAACAATCTGCTCATGAATTATGCATGTAACAGACACCTGCTCTTCCGTCTACTGTCTAATTCTGATACAACATTAAATAACATGTCAATATGAAAAACTTTTGTAAGTATGTCGAATATAGATAGATACAACAAAAATAAGAAGAAAAGATTTACTGACAGTTGTTGTGGTCTGATGGTTCATGTAGCTGAAGAGAAATGACATAATACTTTAAAATTTGAAAACTAATATTAAACCGAACCCTAAATGAAATGAAAAGATCACAATAATACGTGAAGATAGTTAATATATCTTAATCCGTGTACATAATTTTGTTTTTGTTTTTATTTATTTATTTTTTTTCCAAGTCTGTTGTCTCACTATTATAACTTAATTCATATTACTGTTTTCTTAATTTTTTTTAACTTGTTAGGCGGAGAATATACCTGTGCGGTCTAAAATGAACGCTACGAATAGATTACGGTGCTAATTAACGGCACGACTATGTCGTTTTCACAAAAAAATTAGTGGATATATAATTATTAAAATTTTGCTGTCTTATCCAAAATCTCTTTCTGTGATGAGGCCATCAAATTTATCATTTTATGAAGTAAAATACATGAAACTCAAAATAGTACTAAAGGCGAATTTGATGGTCTCACCGCGGGAGCACTTATAATCTAGCACTAATCTCCCGAAAAATCCCATCCCTCCGATCTCCCATCAACGTCCGTGATCCTCCCTCCGTTCAACACCTCTCGTTTCTGGAACCCTCCACCGAACACGTCCATGGCCCCGCCACCGCTCCACCTATCCGGGCCCCACCAACCCACAAATTAAATTTAAATTAAAATTAAAAAATTGAAAAAAACGAAAAAAACAATATCCCAATCATGTGGCTATAATTATTCCCCCAGAATTTAAAATTCCGGTATAATTACGTGTGGCCGAGAAGCGCCCAAAGCATCACACTCTCCCCTCGCCCACCCCATTTCCCATCGGGCGGGGACACGTGTCGCCGCGACAGGGCCGCGGCGGCGAGTGGTGCTGACGTGTCCAAAAGCGCTGGGTTAAAGTTCACGACCTTTGAAAAAGAAGAACCCACGACTCCTGGCCCTGCGAATTTTAGCGGTTGTAGATATTTTCGGCCCAATTTGTTAATTTCCCAATTTACCCCTTTAATCCTACGCCATATAAAAAAAAAAAAGAAAAAAGAGAATACCACCGTTCTTCTTTTTTTTTAAATGTATTTGGGAAAATTGTACGAAGAGAACCCCTTTGACCCTTTTATTTTAATTTTTAATTTAATACTTTTTAAATTTTATTTAAAATTTAATAAATAGTTAACTTGATTAAATAAAGTTGAGGGACGGATACCACAATAGTCTATTGTTGCGGGGTCACCGTACAAGTTCGTGTTTTTTATTTGGGAATAATAATGAGGATAAGGAGTTTTAGTTTATCGTTATCATTATTATTGATATTATTATTATTAAAATAAACTTATCCTGGGGAAATTATCCCCACGCACAGTAATACCACAAGTTGCGATCGAAAAGCGGGGGGTGAGATGAGGGGAGGGCCGACGAGCGCGCGCCACGTGGCCGGGCGTCGTGAAGCGCCAGCCACAAGAATCGAGCTGCTTCTCGAAATTTCCAACCAAAAAAAATTAAAATTAAAATTAAACAGGAAAAAAAAATTAAAAAAAGGAAAATCCCTATCTGACGTGGCGCCTCCTCCGAGCCCTTTTTCTCCTCCTCCTCTCTCTCTCCTCTTTCGCCTCAAACCCTTCTTTCTCTCTCTCTCTCTCTCTCTCTCTCTCTCTCTCTCCACCTTTCACTTTTTTCTTTCCCTCTCTCTCTCTCTCTCTCTCTCTCTCTCTCTCTTCTCTCGCGCGTAAGCTTTTTCTAAATTGCTAGGGATTTTGCGAGCCTAGATTTTTTGTTGTTTCGAATCGCTAGGCGACGAGGAACGGGGATTCGGAGGAGAGGTATCGATTTTTGCCCCCCAAAATTTTTGGCTTTTTTTTTTTAAGAGAGAGATAGGTAGCACGCTACCTGCTTCGTTTATTTTATTTAAAAATAAACTTAGCTAGAAATGTTAATCAACTTCGTGAGCGAGGAAAACCTGATGTTTGTAGCGATTGCTTGAATTTGGTCTTTTGAGAGGGTTAATTTTTTTTTTTTGCTTTGATGTTGGTATTGTTTAGAGATTTTTCTTCGGAGCGAGAAAAGCGTATGAGGTATTGGGAGGCGTTGCGATGTGTTCCTGATACGAGTACGGAACCCCGATCGAAGCGGAGATAAGGGATTCGATTCTTCGTTGTAGAATGAGATGAAAGGGAAAGAGGAGATTAAACGGGCTGTAGTGGCGTTTGGTGAAAAAAAGTGCCCTCTTGGGTTTGGAGCAATGGATGCTGAGGTACTTATTTGCAAATTTTACTCTCTTTTTTTTTTTTGTACTTGTATTTCTTTGATTTTTCATGGAGTGGGCTTGGGTTTTGTATATCTTCAGGAGTATATATTTGATTATAAGAAAGAAAATAAATTGAGAAATTTGTCTTGTTTATTTTGTTAATAAGCTCATATCACTTTTTAGAGTTGCTTTTTATGTTTTATATAAGCTATAATTTGTGTTTGGATAGTAAACTTTGTTATTCCTTTTGCTTAACAGGAGAATAATTTGAACACAATTTCAAATCTTGTTACTCATCAAGCCGAGATCGAAAGCAATGCTTCGCCCGCGGTGGGCCTTCAATTGACTGATTTGGGTTTATGTGTGGATGAATCAATCCCCAAGGTATCTACTCTCGCTAAGTTGCCTCAAACTAGTTTGAATTTGATTCAAAAATCGCATTTTTATTTGTATTAACATTAAACTCTGCTCCTATTGTTCCTTTTGATTGTACAGGTAAGGAAGCCCTACACAATAACAAAGCAAAGGGAGAGATGGACTGAAGAGGAACACAAGAAATTTATCGAGGCTTTGCAACTTCATGGCCGCGCTTGGCGCCGCATAGAAGGTTTACACTTATAGAATCACTCAACTTTGCTCTATTCCCTGCATATCCATTGCCTCCCTCTGAACACGAATTTTATTCTCAGAGCATGTCGGTACCAAGACCGCGGTTCAAATCCGGAGCCACGCCCAGAAGTTCTTTGCTAAGGTCCACTGCCCTTTCCCCTGTTAAAAAATTACTCTTCCCTCAGTATATTTATGGGCGGTCTCACTTGAATGATTGAAGTCAGTCGTTCATTCGCAGAGATGAGCACCGTAAAGAAATATTTAGTTTCGCGTATGTTGCGAATTTCTAAGTTATTCATAATACTCCAGGTTGCCCGTGATTCATCGGGAAATAACTGTAACAGTACAGGCACTTCGACGGCGATAGAAATACCTCCTCCTCGACCAAAGAGGAAGCCGCTACACCCTTACCCACGGAAATTGGGTGGCACACACATAAAGGGAATTCCGGTTTTGAAACAATTGGAGAAGTCCTCAATGCAGAATTCAGCTATATGTGAGCAAGAGAATAGATCGCCCACATCGGTTTTATCTACTGTTGGTTCAGAAGTATTTCCCAGCAGTTGTAAATCTCCGATTTCCTCTGCCACGGGATCGAGCGAGCAAGAAAATGGAGGACAATCACTGACCTACTCGGTGAATGAAGAGAATAGGTGTCCTTCAACCCCGGGGTTGACTACGGAAGTCCTACCTACCATGGTAATCTATTATTCTACAGTCCTTTTTCTGATGAATCATCACAATTTTTCTCTCCTATGACGCCGACTAATTTGATCAACGATGGGTTTTCAGGAATCAAATCAAAATGACCACCCCAATATGGAAGAAGCATCTTCAGAGGAGTCCCCAGCTCCGGTTTTTAAGCTCTTCGGGAAGACGGTTATAGTCACGGACGCAAGCAAGCCTGAATGTCCAAAGCAATCTCGTGTTGTTGAAATGGAAAGCCACCAAAATCGCACAAATATGGAGCTTGATGCCTCGTCTCAGCAGCTTTCGCAGAGCGTTCTGCGTGGAGCTAATCCTGGCTCTGCTGAGGCTACTGCATGGAATCTGTGGCCGGGTGGAGTGCCGCCATTTTTTTACTGTTTGCCTCTTGCTGGAGATAATGTTATGGCACCAACTGGAGCACCTCTTCCATATTGGACCTTGTATGGTGGTTTACCTTATCCACTAGTTCAACCAGAGAATGCGGCCTACAAGCAACAGGACGATAAAGAGGCGCAGAGAGAAGGATCTTGGACTGGCTCGAACACTGCCCCTGTTAGTGGGAGAGGAGAAGGCGATCAAAGAGCCGATGTTGTCGATTCAAAAGGGGTGGAAAATTTATCTGAGGAACTGATACCGGCTTCTAAATTGAACCCAAGTGAGAACTCCGCCTTCACCCCAATAAGTGGCAAGAATAAGTCCTCTAGGGGATTTGTGCCGTACAGGAGATGCGCGGTCGAAAGCGAGTACAGGAGATGCGCGGTCGAAAGCGAGATGCAGCACGCGCAGATGGCGATTGACGATGCAGAGGGAGAAAAGACAAGGCTGTGTTTGTAGCTAAAATAACAGCCTGCTCTCTCTAAGTTAGATAACATCCTTTCTAATTTATATGCAGAGATGATTCTTTAGCACATAATTGGCGATTGATGAACTGGTGTTGTGCATCTCCTCTATTGTTGTAGTGGTTTAGCTTGTTCATGAGAAGAAGGTAGACAGATAACTGTTGCCTTCTGGGGTCGCAGAAGAACATCTCTGTTGCTTGTTAATTATCTGGCTATTTTTCCCAGCTTTTTCTGAAGTTGGTTTTCTTTTCCACTCCACATCCTTGAAGCAAAGGGTTGTTTGTTGTCCTAATAGGTTATTTGTGTCGATTTTCTTTTGTTTATTTTTTGGGTTCTGTAACTTGTAAACAAGATCAAATGAAATCTCTCAAGCAGCAAGCTTAAATGTGATGAGTTAGATGCATGCGTATTCCACATATTTATTCAGAACTTCTCCACTCTGTTGACAGATATGTTAATTCCTTCCAAATCCAAAAACTACTTGATTGAGACTTGCATTTGTTTTGTACTAAAATATAAATACCAGAATGGTGCAGTTCGAGCCCACAGGTACCTGTGGAGATGGTAATTTTAAGATAATCTGTAGCTCTAATACATGACCCGAATTCCTATACATACTTTGAGCAGTAGCATGAATCTGTTATGCAGGGGTTGTGTGGATGTAAAATGAGATTTCTCATCTGTCAGATGAGCAGGATGCGCGCTAGACTCGGTATAAAGATTACAACCACTGTATGATATCAAAAGGTTTGTATGGCAACATCAGAGAAGTTTATTTCTTAAGCCAAGCAAGAAAACTATCCTCTTAAAACAGATGGTAGAGAAACGAAGAGAGGCAAACATGATCACTCATAAAAGAGAAGAAAAAAAAGAGAGGAGGTAAATAAGAGCAACAGAATAGCTCAATTCTCATCGATACCTTCTGTCCAAATCGGAACAGAGATACTCGTCGATACTGGATTCGAAAGCACTCGGACAAAGGCAGAGTACGGATCTAATACTGAGATATATTCACATCCAAACAACTTAGGACAAACCATTTGAATATTATACTGTTCATCAAATGCTACAAAACCTTCGGGTTTTAAACATTCTGTAAATAAATTGTTAACATTTTAA
This sequence comes from Ananas comosus, assembly GCF_001540865.1. Taxonomy (NCBI): domain Eukaryota; kingdom Viridiplantae; phylum Streptophyta; class Magnoliopsida; order Poales; family Bromeliaceae; genus Ananas; species Ananas comosus. The sequence goes on along the minus strand of NC_033623.1, from coordinate 13,423,247 downwards.
CGTGATAACAGCACAGGACTTTTGTAGAAATATGGCAAGATGAAGGTGAATGCAAATATGCTAAGTTCCCCAATCCTTCCCAATAAAGAAAGAGGAGCTCCTTGGGCTTTGCTTGGGACTTCGGCGCAGCTCGGATCGTGGTTTTGCAACTTCAACGAATATAACTCTGCCATCCAGGAACTTGAGAAAGAAAAGGGGCAACTACATTAGTCTATCAAATTGACATATTGAGATGAAAGCACAAATTCATTGTCATTATAATTGTAAAGCACTATCCTCACAAAACTTTCTTAGCTACAAAGTATTTATCAAATAATGTTCATATATATAATTGGCGAATAACAATTTGCATTCAAGCACAAGAAAATCACACATGAAGGAAAATTTTGAGTAAAGATAAGTAGAACTATAGAGCAGAACCTTCAAATATAAAGGTCACCAAGTTATTACTAGTATAATAGCCGTGTAAAAAATGTGGTTGTCACCGTCATCATTTTTGTGTTGCTTATAAGAACACATATAAAAAGAGCTAAAATTGCTGTAAGAAAATCACAAGATTCAGAACTAACTCCCAGATAGATTTCACTCGACAATCAGAGCTCAAACAAACCAAAACAGAATTGCCTACAGATAACTTGCAGACCTTTCCGTGCATTCCCTCAATGGCCTTCTTAGATTCCTCCTCAGTGGCATAACGGAGAAATGCAAAGCCCCTGGGTCTATTTGCTACTCTATCCATCACAAGGTTCACTGCACAACATAAGAGAAACAGGGTTTTACCCGATTGTACTAGTCCACATATTTTTCATGGGCTTCGTAAAGATAAATAGCTACATGTTCGATGCATAGAACACAATGAAATACGTAAATCTACAAACATCTATAGACAGTTTATGCATTACACACCTTCCACAAGCTGACCAAATTTTTCGAAAGCATTCCGAAGACTCTCTTGAGTGGTACGAAAAGAAAGACCTGGAAGCAAAACACTAGCAAATAAGGGTTCTTTAAGAGACATGATATTATCTTTTGTTAGCTGAAGTGTGATGAACGGCCCGCGAATCTTTATAATAAGGCAAGAAATCCACAACCTGCAGCATAGAATGGCTATACAAACCAACTATACTCGATTCGCAGCTGCAAAGGGTGATATGATCATATTCATATGTCGGTACAGAAACACTATGCTATTAGTTACCAGATGATCATCGTGTATTTGAGTGCCGAATTGCGACCACTGGAACAGGAAGAGTGCATAAATTAATGCAGCTAATATGGACTATAGGACAAAGTAATGTTTTTTACCAGCTCGAATGCATATTTACTACTCTCCAATTTCAGCGAAACAAAGCATGTAGCAATAAGATACAGAAATCCATGTGGTGGCGCATCCAATCACATTCCCTAAAGTTTGACCTAGATTTCAATTTATTCCTTATAATTTCAACTACAACAATTGTCCGTAAAATCTACCTTCCCAAGAAGTGCTACATCAGCTTATCATCAGCAAAATTGAAACCCAGGTCAAAATCCTTCCTTTCTTTTTCCTTTGCAAGATGAAGCTCAGATCAAAATTCCGGGGCTAAACTCGAAATTAACCTAATAATTTCGAATCAATTAAGCTTTTAACAGAAGCCATTAAGGGGTGATACCACTAACGTAAAGCTTGGTGGCGGCGGCGGAGGACGCGGGATCGTGCGTCGGAGAAACGCACGCCACCGCGAAGCCGCTGCGGCGGCGCTGCCGCGCGTCGGAGCGGAGCCGAGTCGAAGGAGAGGAGAGGGGAGGGGATCGAAGCGACGAGTGAAACGACGAAGAGGAGGAGGAGCTCCCCATGGCGTTTCCTCTTCTTCCAGAGGAGGAGGAGGGGGGAGGAAGAAGAAGAGAGGCGACGGGGACGAAGCTCGCCGCTGCGGTCGCCATTGTTGCAGCTGCGGCGACCTCGGTGAGCTCGGAAGTTGCGCACTCCCTTGTTCGGATAATAAAATTGGATGAGATCTTAGAACGGGCGCAGGCTTTTGGTCCGACGCGACGCGACTAATCCGACCCGGTCGGCACCTTATCGGGTCCGATCGGAGCTAGTGGATACTTCGGCCTTCAAATACTGGGCCGTTTCTCAAGGCCTATAGATGTGGGGCCCCCCACTCTGGATCCACAGAGTTGAGCCGTTCTCTGTAGGCCCATGAAAATTCTCTTTTAAAATATTGTTTTCAAGAGACTAAATGGGCCGTGAACTCCGAACACCTACTAGAAAACACTGGAAATAACAACTAACTATCCAAATCCACATATTCTGATGTTTTGTGGACAAAACTGGAATCTTGTTAACTGTAGCTAAACATTTCGTTACGCGCACACAAACAGACACAATCAGATACAGAGAAGCATTGTTTTTTCATTTTGATTTCGAGCAATGCTACCTGTACACCTATTTGTTTTTCATTTTGCCTGAGATGTAAGATTTACACCCATAAAGTAGGTGTACAACTAGCATTTTTCTTTGATTCAAGCTATGCTGTACAACTAGATACAAAGTTTAGACCATTGCAAGGCCAAGAACTGTAGCTAAGTTAAACTTGTTATGAATGATTTCTCTCCTCTGTAGCAACCTGCTCAAAAGCATAGTATAACTCCTCAAAACAAGGAAGATTTGAGAGTCCCCTTGCGTCCTGCATCTGCTGCGTTAATAACGCCTTTCGGAAAATCTTATGCACATTTGCTGTGGGAGATGTCCTGAGCGTAGGATGATAAACTGATCTGCTATTCACATATCCTGTAATGGAAGGTCCTTTGCAGAAGCTCTTTTATATGCCGAAGAACAATTCAGGTTTCTTCGTTGCTCGTGCATGATGCAGCCATTTGCTCAATGTTGTACTTTGCAAATACTCTGCTTCGGTTCTCCTCCCACCACTTCTCCGCTCCCTTCTCACTAAAATGCTTGCGACTGGAATACAATCACGTAAATCAATGAGAAGAGTGCAAAATCAGAAAGTATATGCACGAAAGTTTTCTCAATAATTGGCACGTGTAAGCCTGCAAAACTATTGATTTACATTTGTTGTATGACGGTGATCTGAATTTTTAAATGACTTCTTAAAACAGGTTTTCTTATGATCTAATGTTCACCTGAATCTGACACGCCTGAGGCCTTTTTGTCCGCCGGGCAAAGACATGAACGTAGCGTACACACCACGCTCGATTTGCACGACAGTTTCATCAGATGCCTTTACAGCTCCGTGTGTGCCATTAGTTCTTGAGTAATGGCCATCACTGGATAATCTTTTGATGTCCTGATGCTTTACAGGTCCAGTTAGAGATGTCGCAGAATTAGAAGATGCTACAGAATCATTGTTTATCTGTCCACCCTTGACAACTCGAGCATCGGTAAACTGGTTAAGTTTACCAGAATCCGATTTTGGGTGACGAGAACCTGATATATCTGCTAGCTGAGACCGTTCTGTGGAGACGTCATTTTGCAAGGAATTCATGTCGTATACTTGTTTTCCTGATGAAAGTCTCTCCGCTAAAGCATTCATCTGTTTATATAAAAAAAAAATTGTCGATGAGAGTTGATATATTTTTCTGCTGCTAACAACAAGTATTTTATACTAAAAATTCCTCGGTCCCAAAATCATTAGAGTTGACATGGTTCGTACCTGATTTGTCAAAACTTTAATAATGTCCTTTGCTGCTTTGCATTTTGCAGCTTCATCCCTTGCCACCACCCAAGTTTCCTCAATTTTGTGTTTATACTGTTGGAGTTTCTGACTTTTATGTTGACATTGTTCTGCAAGAATAGCTGCCTGCATCACCGAAAAAGATTTTAGTTTTACTATAAACTTGAATAGATAGCATAGTCACATTCTTGGACTGGAGTTTAATGAAACAGTAATGAAAAATAATTATTTGCTCGAGTTTAGCAATAACTTCTATAATACCAAATGTAGCATAACATTGGGAGTTAAAGCCTTTGATGAAACTGTGGATTACAATATAATACAACATAATTTACCTCTGCATGTAGTCGCTTTACTTCCTCGGAAAGTATTTTATCTATGAAATGCAAATCCTGTTTTAAGCCAGCTGCATCACGAGGTAGAGTCTTTGACCTAACTGAATTTTGTACTGCCTGAACTGGAGCAATCTGCTGCTTAGATGGTGGAAGAAATGAACTTTTTGTTATAGAACGATCACCGAACTGCATGGGGCCCGCCTCCTGCCCCGACTTGTCAGCTCTTCCGATAGGCAGAACCGGATCTCGGCTTTGCTGGTTATCTCCTAGCGTGGACAAAATTTTTCCGTCGTTTAAGTTAGCTTCCTTCAGAACTCGCGATACTCTGGGAGTACATGCTTTTGTTTCGCCACGGAATGTTTCTTCTATGTTCATCTTCATGTCAAAATTTCCCTTACAACTCACCGACAGTGGCTTTGGACCAGAAAATTCATTAGTTATGCTACGATCTAAACTCAATCTCAGCTGATTGAAACATGGATCGCAAACACGATATTTTTTATTTCTATCTGGTGCTAATGCTGCATTAGTAGCCTTATTACTGCTACAGGAATGGCAGAACACAGAACCACAATTATAGCAATTATGTTTCTTTCTTGTGAACCCGAATATCATTTTGCACCCATTGCACACCAATTGATCTTTACTAGAAATAGATTTATGTAAGCAAATTGCGGCTGTGAAATTGGACCCACAGGCTATACTCTCTCCATGCCGATCTTCTAAAGCCTCCACTAGAGCCGGAGAGTTTCGGTCTATACAATCCCCCAACCCAAGTTGCCCATCTAAACCTTTTCCCCAAGTGAATACTTTTCCTTTGGTCGTCAAAACCGCCACATGAAAAGAACCAGAAGAGATCTCTTTAACAAATTCGGTTTTAAGTAATCCTTCGACAGTTGAAATCGAGCCCTCTTCAGAGTGAGGATTACCTAATTGCCCGTGAACTGAACTTCCCATAGTAAATACAAGCCCATTAATCGTCAAAGCAACAGTTAGTGCCGTTCCACAAGAAACTTGAACAAAATCACAATCAACAAGTGATTCGACACAAGTAGGTACAAGCTTTCTCTCTTTGTCGGTATGACCCAATCTCCCTCTATCACTATCACCCCAGGTAAATAGTTTGCTGTTAGGAGTAGTATTCTTGTAAGCACCGGCTATTATTTCCACGACAGCAGCTGTATGCCACGGCCCACAGGCAACGGACTTAACTCTCGACCCTTTCAAAGACTCAACTTCTTTAGGTCGAGGAAAACTTTTAAAATCACCATGCCCGAGAACACCAAATGCGCCTTCGCCATAAGTAAATAACCGACCAGACGAAGAAATGATAGCTGTATGCCACTCCCCGCATGCAACCTTCGATATATTTATACCATCCAAAGGGCCACATACTCTATGAGGAAACCATTGGATTCTTTTGTTTCCATCACATGACAACCCAAAGCAATTGGAGCTGTTTCCCCATTCATAAAATTCGCCAGAACTTGTCACTGCACAAGTAAACTGTGCTCCGAAAGCAATTGTTCGTACACTTATATTAGAGAGTGATTCGACTACTTTAGGATAAGACACATCTATGTTGGTTTTGTGCCCCAATCGTCCACTATTCTCCTCACCCCAGCAAAAGACCTCACCCTGTTTAGTGACCAAAGCGGCAATATTTTCACCACATGCAATGTTCTGAACATCAAGCATTTGAGTACAATCCAACAACTTGGGAACAGAAGAATCAACTGTCAAGCCATTTCCCCATATAAAAACATCCTTCAATGAATCATTTTTATTTATCATCTGGGGGGACCCATGATCATACGAGCTTGTTTTAGGGGTGGAAATTGTTCTCTTCTCCTTAGCTTTGTTAGGATTTGCTATTTCTTTAAAATTGTTTACTACGGCATGTGGTACTCGGGGAAGAATTCTATCCAAATACGCCTGCATATCTGATAAAGTTCTTTGTCTTGGAGAAGTGAACACTTCTGAAGTATCTAAAGCATTATCTGATAAGAACCTGTCTTTTAGAGACCGAGGAGGACTTCCGTATAAATACCGTGCCTTCGGAGGAAAAATCATGCAATGGAAGAATTTACCAGCAGGAATTATTAGCAAGAACAGACGAAATTGAAAGGAAGCATAGACTATTCAAATGAAGAACCAAATTGGAAAATGTCACTTTTAATTGACTAACCTGCGAGAACTTCACCGGATCCTGAAGAATTCCTAGTTTATGCTTTGTCTTGATATAGCTAGCGGGACTATTGACACAGCTACTCGCCCACCGGTTATTTCTCAATTCAGTTGAAGGCTTCGGATGATGAGAAGCTGATACCAATGCTGTCAAGCCCAAAAACCACGATTCGGCTTGCTCCTTGTCTTTACAGATCTAAACCATCGTACACAATTGCAAAGAAGAAATGGCACGTAATAGGTCAGTAAAGATGAATTGCTAGCTTAGCAATTACAAGAACAAAATTGTGAAGAGAAAAAACAAAAAAAAATCAAAGAATGAGAATACCAAGTCAAGCGAGCGTTCACCATTTTGATAAATTAGAGAAAATGACTGAGATTCCTTTTCTGGCTGACGCTGTCGCAGAAAATTTACCTGCAGAACATGAACTCCTTTTAAAAAAAAGGGACAAATATAAGGAAAGTAACTAGAACATTTCTGATTATGCCATCAACCAAGGGTACATACAGTCTTCTGTCCAAGAACAACACTGGAAACTGTATTTAATCGCAGATGTTTTTCCTTCTCCTCCGAGTACCAAATCAACACTTTCTCATCCTGAAATTCAAAAGAAAGCACATATTGCTGAGATGATGTAAAGGCTCGAGAACCATACATTAATCACTTATATGCATACATGAAGGAAAATTCAGTATTCTGAAACAAGTCCAAAGAATTATGTAAAAACTACAAGGATTTGTCCGGTTCTTCACATTTAAAATAGTCCTACATGGAAAAAGAGTAAAGGAGTTAAGGCCTAAAGGTTGATTCATAGTATTGGGCCCAAACCTAAAGGCTTAAGCTTTTAAGGTTGAACGGGTTCCAACATGTGTGCCGCATACTTAGGCTTGTGCGGACGGATTTAATCGCACAAAATTAGCAACAAGAATCAGGGAAGCAATTAAAAGCCTCTCATGTAGTTGCTAAAGAAACAGGACTACTCAAAGCTACAAGAATTTAAGGCGCTATCGTGTAATTACTCACCGCAGATAACCTAAAAGGACAGAACTTGGGCTTCCCTCGCTTTCCGCATTTCAGGAGATGGGCACCCTTCTTCAAAGCTACAATAGCCTTTGTGAAAAGAAGAAAGTTAAGATCACACCAAAGGGAGGAAACTATTATAACATGGAGAATATCATGTAATTGATAGAACAAATAACTCAAATCTCTCATGGCGTCGCAAATTATCCAAAGAAAATTATTCCTCATGAATCATGATTAGTTCTTTTTACACATTGAAGGGCATGTATCATGGATCATGTTCTTAGAACCTGAGCTGCACAATGAAATTGCAGATCTATAAATTCAAAGGGAAGTGCACATAAACTCCCAAAAAAGATGGAGTGGAGATAACTACGGAATTCGTGCAAAGATATATTCAGTAATAAAAAGTATCCTAACAAAGAAAGAACAAATAGCTGGGAGAAACATGGGCATTTTATAAAGAAAAAGTGCTGGAAACATATTAAAAAACATATGTGATTCCCCACGGCTCTTCAACTTAAAGTATACTAATTAATTGTATATGCATTGTAGTACAAATATATCTCTAATTAAAGCAAAAGAAACACCCACTGGAGACAATAAGCCCCACTCTGCCTGACTCGAGCACATATGCGAAGAACAAAGGACAACAAAAATCATTTTAAAAAAAAGAAAAAAAGAAACAAAAGTGTTCTTCACTAAGCATATAAAATTGCTCTTTTCCATCCAAAATTGTTAAATTATTTATTTAGATTAATCCCCACAAAGCTGCTAAGTAGCAAGCAAAAAAGGAAGCATTTTCCAAGTTTTTAGAAAACCCATCTCACAAATTCCAAACAAAGAAGAGAACTCATTTCATATTTTCAAAATCTATTTAAATTAAACCCCACGAGGTTACTACGTAACGGTAAAAAGGAAGCATTTTGGCGAAAACCCGTTTTATACCTCACAAAGTCCAAACCAACAGGGGAAAAAAAAACGATAGAATTAATGAGCCAATTTTCAAATTTGTTTAAAAGAACCCCATCAAGTTACTACGCAACGGAAAAAGGAAGCATTTTGACAAAATCCCATTTCACATCTCACAATTTCGAAACAAAAAAGAAGAGAAAAAGACAGACCCATTTGTGCAAACCATAATACAAGCCATATATACGTAAATATACACATAAGATACATAGGGAGAGAAGAAAACTAGTTGGTATACCTGCTCAATTCCTCTGCTTGAAGGGGTTCTTCCTTCAAACCTCCCGGCCATTTCCCCCGGAACTCCACTTCCCGGAGCTGCTTTATTTGCTCAACAAGGAGAGAGAGAGAGAGAGAGAGAGAGAGAGAGAGGAGGAGGCGAAGCGACCATAAAAAGCAAAAGCAAAAGCAAAAGCAGGCGCAGCAGACGCTATAAGAGTGGCCAAGCCATGACTCCGGGGATTTCCCTTCTTTTTCCTTTGAATCTTTTCCCCCGAAAAGGAAACAGTGGGGAACACTACTTGCGCTTCCAAAGGCCCTGCACACACACACACACACACACTCTCTCTCTCTCTCTCTCTCTCTCTCTCATAAAGAGAGTAGAGAGAGAGAAAGGGAAAGGATTCTGAATCCTCTGCTGCAATGTTGCAGCAGTAATTCTCTCTCTGCTCCTCTCTCTCTCTCTCTCTCTCACACACATACGCTCTTTCTCTCTCTACACCAAACAACTACTATAGTAGGAGGTTATTAAGCCTCCTCGTTTGGGGTGCTAAGCAGAGAGAGAGAGAAGGGGTTGGGGGTTGGGGGGGGGTGTGGGGAAGAGGAAGCACGTGTGCATCGTAAGCTGCCGCTGTCTCCATTCGGCGCTTCGAACGCTCATAAGGATGTCGTTTTCTACGGCCGTGGTGAGAGACAAGTTTCTACCTTGCACCGGCTGCATCCCTACATATACTGCACCACTCTTCATCCGCATCCCATTCCGTGTTTCTAGCAGACGGAAAGCCCAACACATCCAGCCAAAGCAGAAAATTTCTGCGCATATAATAATTTCGTCATTTATTTACGACCGTTTGTGCTTTACTTGTCCGTCTACAGTGAAATTATTTTATATATAATTTGCTACGCATAAAATGGCAAAAGTATCGACCTCTGTTTAAATATATATCTTATTGACAAAATATATATATTTTTTATTTTAATCCTGTATATTTTAAGTACAAATTTAGATTTGTACACCGGCTGTTTCTAGAGGAAATAACAAATGTCTTGGTGGTTGGTATCCGAGACCCAATTTCGAATCTTAGTTGATTCACATTCCAGCTAAATTTACTTTTAAATGAAATAAACGAAGCGGATAGCGTGCTATCCATCTCTCTAAAAAAAAAAAAAAATTCATACAATTATGGAATTCAAAGTTTTTTTTAACTTTTTAGAAACCTATAAGTTTTTTTTATAAAAGAAAAGAATAATAAGTATTTTATATATTTTTGTCTAGATAAGATTTTTGCGTATATAATTATTCTGCCTGTTGTCTCGTCTTTATATAGATAAGCAAAATTTATATTACTTTTTTATAAATCATAAGATTATTATGTACGTAGAAATTTTTTCATACAAAGTTAGAGAAAACCTAGGTGCTTAACATTAAACGGGTGATTGAAGAAATATATTGACGGGAAGGAGGGGCAAGGGAGGGTGGTGCATGAGATGCGCGCACTCGGTGTAGGCAATAGTTTTTTGTGCTGAGGGGATGGCAATGGATCGGTGCGGGCCGTCGGATCTGGATAGGAGGATCAGATTGACGCCCGAATCTCAAAGTTTGGATTCCATTTGTGAGTTGTGACCCTGTGTTACCGGGGAAGAAGATGCGTAGCACCGAGTAGGGACCATGTACATGATACACAAGTGAGCCTAAGTAGGGTGGGAAACAGGGATGCAAATGAATTCTGATGGATAGAGCTGCGCTCTGATCCGTCCTAAATGGAGCGATAAGTGAGAACTAATAAAAGTAAAAATATAATAATTTATCATGAATTCATCCCCCAACGACTAATAATATGAAGTAGAAGGTAAAAAATTCTCTTCCTTTTTTTGATTTGCCCAAATTCGGTGAAAATTATCCAAAATTTTCTCCTATTTTGATCAATCCTAGATAAAGCAGTTAGTAAAAATACAAAAATAAAATAAAATTTAGTCCGCTCGGAATTTGTCTATAATCGCTAAGAAATTAGAAACAGAAGATGGGAGATCTCTTCCGTCTTTGGTCCGTCCTGCTTATCTCCTTTGACTCCAAAAAAGCGAACCTAACTTAAATAGAACTAACCGAGAAAACGACTCGATAATTCAATTTTGAAATCTTGTTAGTGGATTTCAAATTCATCTAATTGAGTTTTTTTTTTTTTTTGGAAAAAAAAAATTGTGTCTTATTGTGGGCGCAAGTGCGAAATTTGAGGTTGTGAATTGGGACCAAAGTTTAATTAGGGTTAATGTTGGATCTGAGCACTTTTGAAGCCAAGGAATCGAAAAGAATTCTTCTAGAAGGGGTTGGCTATTCACAGACAAAGGACACAAGAGACCATCCAAATTAAACCAACCGCATAATTAGGTTCCAGCAATGCTAGACCGAAAAAAGGCCCACACGAATCATGTGCTTTCCCTATCCCCACTTAAAAAGTTAAAATTCCTAACTAAGACCCGATTTGAAAATGCTTCGTTAAAATATGTATTATTTACTATTTTAAAACATCAAACAATTTGAAAGGGTCTTAACATTTTTTTAAAAAAATTTTGATGTTATGAAACGGCGGTGGGAATGCTCAATGAAGAAATTTTAATAAAAGCATTGTTTAAACAAAAATTTCTCTATTAAAAAAAGGCTTCTTAATTTTAATATTCATTTTTTATTCTTTTAAATTGCTTGTAGGTCTCTTGCTAAAACTATTGCTATTACATTGTCCAAGAAGTGGGGGGCCTAAAATATTTTTATTTTGTGAAACAAACAGTTTATGGTTCAAACTCCTAACCACAATTGGGACCTCATTTGAGATTACGAAAATATTGCGTTATGCATGATTAACTTATTACTATACTCGAATCAGTTCAAACAATCCTTAAACCAGTGGAAAACCAAACAAATAAAAATGTGGCTTGTGTATGTCTCCTTTGGGAAGTACAAGCCATCTCCTCTGTGATCACTTTGGCTAAGATGAGCCCACTTTGATAGGTCTACTTTCCCTGTGGACAGCTATAAAGGATACATAGAGTGGAGCCTTTTGCATATACCACTACTGCTTTTGCTCAACGCCACACTATTGAGTAGTAAGAGATACATGCATGTATTTATCAGTAATTCGAATTACACTTAATAAACCTCTAGTATATATAGTTTTAATTTTTACAGGCATTGATTTTCGTCAAAGAGACGTCTGAATAGCAAGGACAAATTCAGCTAATTAACTCACTATCGATTAAGAGATTCGCAAATTTGATCGTGATTTGCTAGCAGGATCTGACCAATATATCAGTCGCTAGATGTTTATATAGCAAAACAATTCTATCTGAGTTCACCGGCGTTTCTAAACTAAAGTTGCATATACTTAATCGTGCGTCATTATGACGCCACATTAGGATAAGATTATTTTTTTAAAAAAAAATATTACAAGAATAGTTTCAAAGAAAGTGCTTAGCATGTAGACCGTTTCATTATATGCTTTGAGATTTATACCGCCTGCATAATGATTAATAGATAAAGCAGTTTGATCGTGCAGACAGTCTCTACCAAGCTTCTGTTTGGTGATCCGTTTGGTGGTGGTCGACTGGTCGGTTTGTCCGCATCACAGAATTCATGTCGACACGATTTGGGTCGGATCCGATACATCCAAAATCAATCCTGACTCGATCAATTCATGTGCCCACAGATTAAAAAAATAAAAAGGACACATATGCCACCTCTCTCTCCCTTGACCTTTTGTGTTGCACCATCTCCT